>NC_056739.1:1118091394-1118118854 GCF_019279795.1 Protopterus annectens
TTTGTCATGGCAGCCAGCCCGGTCTCTCCTTTTGGGCAGGAGGGGCAGAGAAATTTGCCTGTCGACGGATCCAGGTCCGAAGGGGACGGATTTGTACAACTTACGGGTCAGCTGACCACTTTGATCAACCTGCTTACACCTATTGGAATAGGTATCAATAATATAATTACCGAACAAAGAAACATTGTGAAATTGGTTACTATGTCTCAAAATATTCCACCTACCAACAGTGACTTACTTGGTACAGTCCGTACCAAAGTGAGTGCGAAGCAGGGGAATTGTGGTACTATTGATTTTGACTGTACGCCGGCAGTTTTGCGTGAGGCCGTTACCCATCCGAGTGCGGAAGTAACCAGGAGTGTTGACCATCAGGAAAGCGCTTTTCCCACTTCTACATTTACGGACTGGATGTTAACCAAGCCAAAATTTTTGTTTGACGAACATAACAACGGCCGCGCAGGACCGGGTAGGACTTATTTGGAGACCCAACGTCTCTTTGAAAGTGCACTTTATCGGTATAAAACCCTGGAGCTGGATAATTTATACCTGACTGAAAATCTGAACAAAGGTATTGTGCCTAAGGGCCTGAGGGTATTTAAATATCCTAACCAGGTAATTCCTGGTAGCGACTTTCAAAAAGAACTGATTGTAGCTTTTGACCAATGTGGTTTAAGTATAGTTAAAGCCATTATTAAGAAAAATAGTCATGAGCTTTTAAAGTTGCAACAGGATATTTCTAGCTATTATAAACGTATGTCTGATGATTTGCTTTTTGATACAGCTAAATATCATGATATTAAGAGGGATGTGGACTTACATTGTGATACAGTGCTTAGTCGCAAATACAAAAAGTTGAGGAGAGATATATTAGAATATCAAGAGGGGCGGCAGTATCCTAACCCTCCACATCATAGATGGCATACTTATAATCAAGTTAGTGAACAGCCACATGGGCAAAATGACCCTAACCCTATTATTTTGGAAGATTCAAGGGGGGAAATATTTTCCATTGATGAAATGCAAGGGGAAGGCTTTGAAGGTGAACAAGTATTACGTAGGTCTGAGCGTATACGACAGCAGGGGCAGCAGTCTAATGAAGATAATCCCCCTTTAGACAGGGGCCCACAGGAACAGAGAGGGGGTGGGGGGCCCCCTCGAGTATGGAAGAAGAACAGGAGGCACGATTGGTAGAATGTGACCAACAGTCCAGTATACCGTTAGGGCAGTATTCTTTACATACCAAAGAAAATTATCACATTTACAACTACAGTGATTTTTTGATTTCCAATACATGTTTTCAGTTGTTTACCAAGGGTTTTAAATTTGTGCCTAATAGGCGTAGTAACTTGGTGCATGCAATCTTGGATTTGAAACTTTTTATACGTAAACTCAATTTGGAAAATCTTCTAGGTGGTATATCTGGAACTTCTAGTTTACATTTAAGAAAATCCAGTATTTTTAACCCCCCACTACATCCTCAGCTTAAAAACCTTGAGCAAAGGATTGAGGACAGGTTCCGCAAAGAATAAGGTTTGGATAGATTTAGGGCCAATCTAACTATGGACGAAAAAGTATTATTGGAAAAATTAAGTAAGGACCCTGGTTTGAGGGTCATGGAACCTGACAAGGGTGGGGGGACCATAATAATGGATAGTAATTTGTATCAGGCCAAGATGTATGACATTCTGCATGACTATGACAAGTATACTTCAGCCTCTATCAATGAGATTCATTTGTCTTACCATAAAATAGACCTGGCCATTCAGGACCTACTTGACCAAGATGTAATAGAAATGGATACTTATACCTTCCTTTCTAATTCTAATCCCAGGGTACCCTCCATATTTGGGATACCCAAGGTACATAAAAATCCGATGGATCCACCCTTGAGGCCAATTGTGGCTGCTCAGGGTTCTAAAACGCATAACATTTCTAAGTACCTGGATTGGAAGTTAAAAGAATTGTGGGGAAGGCAGGAGTATATTCTTAAGGATTCTTGGGCCTTTTTGCGTAGCATACAACCTCATTTATTTGAAAAGGAGGTGGTGTTTTTAACTATTGATGTGGTTGATCTGTTCTCCGTCATTCCTAGTGATGTAGGTTTAGAATGGTTGGAGGAAGCGATATGGGAGTGCCCGCATATTACTAATAACGATGTTCAGGCCGTTACTGGCCTATTGGAACTGGTTTTGAAAAATAATTATGTTTTCTTTGCCGGCGAGTATTTTCATCAGGTTTCGGGGGTCTCCATGGGAGCTAATTGCACCCCAACTTATGCGGACATTATCATGTATATGTGGGAAAAGAAGTTTGTCAAGAATAGTTCCTTTTCTAATCACTGGAACTTTTACTGTAGATTTCTTGACGACATATGTATTTTTTGGAATGGTTCTGTGGGAGACATCGAAAAGTTTATTGATTATTTACATACCACCACCTCCTTTTTAAAATTTACCCACCAGATTACTTATGACAGGGTAAATTATTTGGATGTGACCCTTATTAAGGAAGGGGAGGGGGTAAAATCTTGTGTTTATAGAAAATCTACCTTTTCAAATGGGTATTTGCATTACACGAGTTCACATCCACGCTACCAAAAAAGGGGTATCCTTAAGGGACAGTTTGTTCGGGTATCACGAATGACCTCTATAGATGAGGATTTTAGGTTAGAATGTGAGGTCTTAACATCCTTATTTTTGGAGAGAGGCTATCCCATTGAAATGGTAACATCAGTACAAGAAGAGGTTAGTGCAGCTCGAAGCACCAGGTTTAAACCCATTTTGGGTGAAATGTGTATAGGGTCTGATAGGGGGCCCTATACGGGTAAAATAGGAACAAACCTTGGTAATTTTACCTTTATTACTAACTTTAGTGGTAATGTATCCCATATTAAGAACATTGTTGAAAAAGAATGGTCCACGTTTCAAGAACTAACTGATTTGAGTACATTTAAGGCCAGGTCAGTTAAAACAATATATAGAAGGGGACAAAATATGGAGAGATTATTGGAACATCAGGAGCATGTTATGCAAACCTCAAGAAATAAAATGGGCACATACAAATGTGGGCGTTGTTCGTCCTATAAGTTTGTAATGCAAGACAGTCATTTGTATTTGGAGAGTCGAGATAGGGATATCAAGGCTAAGGGTTATTATAATTGTATGTCCAGCGGATTGGTTTATTTGGCTGTATGTCAAATGTGCCCGGCGTTTTACGTCGGAAAAACTGAGCGACAATTTAAAAGGCGCATATACGAACATATGTATGATATAGCCAAGTCCAAAATTACTAATGCATTGTATAAGCATACCACAGAATGTAATGGTGCAAAATTTTTGTTTTTTGTAATAGAAATGGTTCCAAAGGATATAAGAGGTGGGCCCTGGGAGGCTAGTTTAGCACATAGGGAAATCTTTTGGCAGATTCTGTTGGAAGCTACAAAAGCCCCAGGGTTAAATGAATCCATTTCTATAGTGCCATATTTAAAGCTAAAAGCTAGATGTATTTAGTTAGGTAATGAGTATTATCTATTATAAAAAGTGCAATATATAATTTTATTAATTGCAGTATATAGCAAGTGCATATATATTATATATTATATTTTAAGTATTTTATTCAATTTTATGTATATGTAAAAGCAAGTATATATGAAAAAAAATTTTTGTATACATATTTTTTGTACATAATTTATTGTATTTACTTAATTGATTGATTGAACCTGTGGGGGGTGGATACTATTTAAGTGGTAGTTTGTTTGATGGATTTTATCTGAAGAAGTCTTTATTCTGACGAAAACGTGTGTGTTGCTTGTGGCATATAATTTTGCACGTTAATAAAGTATCGTGGTCAGTACCTAATTGTGAGTTTGCTTTTTGCCTTGGCGATTCCGGACTGGTGTAGCTGCTTTTCGTGGGTTTTGTTCAGCTTGCCAAACAACTTATTTACTCAATATGACTGCATTTGAAGCACCCTTTGTGAATCATTGGGTTCAGATCTAATTTTACAGCTCAGCGCAAAGCCCTTGCTGAGAAATAGTTCTACTTCTGAATCCCACCTTTAGAGCCCCCTAACAGTACATGCCAGCACAAACACATGTGCAGTAATTCTCAGTAATATTAATAATCTGGATACAAATGCAGTGTGTTTATTTCTCTTTCCTAATTGTATAAATGAGCAGTTACTGACAAAACCAGCAAGCACATCAGAGAAGGAACAGCTGGAAAGCACATACAAAAATCCGAGCTTATAGATACAGTATTTATGCTAGCTGGGCTAGAGACTCACAGCATCTAAAGCAAGTTGTAATTAATGAACGGCAAGAGACAGCATGGGAATGGTCTATACGAAGAAAGCCACAACAGGTCATTCTGCTACCCACTATTTCTTATTCACACTCACTGTCTTCCTAGAAAACATAATTTTACTTTTTCTCCTTTGTGAGTAATAAAAAAATTGATTTAGTATGATCACTGTGTTTTGCTAAATCTGGAAAAAACATAGAAATGACACATATCTCTAGGTATATGAAGCAAACCCGATATGATGTTTTCTTGTCTGTGCTATAAACCCCCTGCTGGGAAACTGCAATGATATTTAAGTACTGCTGCACTAGATGGAAAATGGCTTTGCTGATTACATTTAATACTGGGTCATAAAACGAATCTCACAGTAACTACTTATTAGGATACTCAGTTTACATGTTTTTGTATTAAAACTGACTTTTCCTGTTTCTTCATTTCTTGACAGATGGCAGATTAAGGATTTGGGGGGGGGTTTGCTGTGTGGGAAGTCTCGATGGTGATGAAGAGAAGAGAAGCTGAATGAGTCCTTTACATCACCCAACCAAGCAGTTATTGGATTAGCAAAAAAAAAAAAAAAAGACCATTTTTTACAAAGACATGATTTCACATTTATGCATATGACGTTTAATGATATAACACTGCCAGGAAAGAGAATGAACTGTCTTATGTGAAAAAGCCCGCTGATCTTATTAAGTATCAGCTAATTACAGAGATGTAAATCTGTGCATTCTTCACAGTATCGTCAGCTTGCTGTTTTGTTTCAGAAAACCTTTGGCAGTAGCTCATCTAGGCAACTACAGCACAAGGGAAGAGTTTTGTTAAATGTTTTTTTTATTTCTGTAAGCATTTTGATATTAGAACTGGGCAGATATAAAGCTAAATTATGTTGATTACCGACACTTTTCTATTAATTGTTGTAGATTGTTTCTTGCCAATGACTGAATTCATTTCCACTGGATTACCAGGTGTGTACTTCTAGGGCAAGTTCTGATTCTCACCCATGAAACCAGGATCGCTGCCTGATCAGCCTTGCTGACCTTCTATAAAACTGCTGAATAACAAGTTCAGACCTGAGCCTGCTCTGTCTACATCACTGTTAAAACAGAAGCACACAAAAATATGCATATAAGCTGGAGCAGCAGGAAGGTAAAATGTTATATCCTGCAAGCACTTCAGCCTAAAGCTTCATGTCACACTTTTCAGGTGGAATTAATACAGAACGGGACTCTAACTTTCTAACTCAAGACCCAAGACAGGGAGCTACTCATACTACACCTGATCTGCTCTGCTTCTACAGTTTTACCATATATGCTCCTATAAACCCCAGAATGTAGATATATATGAAGACATATCAATCCCACACCATGACCCAGGGGGGTAAAGTCCTGCTTGTGACCCAGCAACCTGAGGTTGACTAGTAAAGCAGATGCCGGATAACTCAGCTGATGAGAGTGAGAGTGTACAGCCAACACCAGCCCACCCAATTTTGAGGATGGGGGGGTTGTTCCTATCCAGTTCTATGCTGACACCTGAGGGAAACCTGGTGTCACAGCATAAGATAAATGGATGACATGCCATAGGTGGAGCAGGAACATGTGGCTCTATAATGAAACCACAATTGTAAAATATAACTAAAACATTTAAACATACTACAAATGCATGCACACACTCATATATAAATCGATAGTCATTACTTTTGTAGGGGATTATGCCCCCTACACCCCTAAGAGGGGGACTTCCCTTACAACCCTAATCTTTATATTACCTCTGAGGTTTCACAAACAAAGAAAAAATGGAAACGTTAGAAATAAAAATTACCTTTTCCATTTAGTCTGAGTTTTATGGCCTGAGAGGCGGTATTAAGCAACACCTGCAACAAAGCAACATCTGGCACAGTGAAGCACCAACAGTGTCAAAGTTCTCTTAAAGATGCATGACACTTCAAGTGTCATCAAAGAATGACTCAGTAAAAGGTAGTATTCACAGAATGTGCACCCACAAAGCATGACTCAGCAAATGGTAGTATTCACAGAATGTACTCTTAACTCTTAACAAGCAGCGAGTTCACATGCTATAACCATTATCTTGCATGTCTGTGGAAGTATGAATGTAGCAGGCCATTAATTCGATGGTGGGCATGTTTGTCATCCTCTGGCAAGAAGGGATAAGCCTAAAGAAGTAAATCCACTGATGGCTGCCATGGTGATGGTCATGATGACCCTAACAGGGGGAAAACAAATAAGAATAATAAAAGACAGTGGGCCAGTTGGTCAGGGGGACACAACGGGGGCAAAAAGTAATTAAAAATGCATATACATAATAGCACAATAAACTATATTGCAACATTTATCTCCCGATAACATAAGAGTTATGGTAGTAGACCAATGTGTCAAAAAGACAAGGATGCAACATACGTGTTTTTTTCTTTGTTATTCATTTGTTAACCCAGAAAGTCCACTGTGCAGTACTATGTCCATGTTAAAATGCCAAGTGCATTCCAGAAATACTGTACAGTACTCTCAGGAAAAGCCCATGTGAATCAGTGGTCTACCCCAGTTAACAAATACAGACACGCAAACAAACAAATCAATAAATAATAAGCGACTTCCTCATAACAACACTGTTTGTTAGTAGAACATGAGAATCAAACACGTGAAATCCCAAACGTGTCTTACAGTGTAAACAGGGAATAGAAAGGCAGCATTACTCACAAGAATACATGCACAAACATAAGGACAGCGATGAGCATGAAAAGAGCCATGAATGCCCTCAATAGCTGCTAAGGAATACCAGTGTTTGATAATAATGACATACAATTTGGACAGAGAACCCTTAGGGTAAAACAACAGGGAGAGAGCCAGCTTTCAAGTATATTTTGCAGTAACACCAAACATAAGAAATCATACCTAATGTCAGCATAACACATGTGGTATGTTTGAAACAGAGTACCATAAAAAACAATGATTCATGCCCCCTCCAAATCATTCTTATGCATGCTCTCTGAGAAACTGGGTTATGCATAACTACAGGGCCAAGTACAGCAACATTGATTTCACAGAAGGCTGTAGCATGGTCATCCTGGAAAAATTACCATTCAAGTGTGTATAAACTGTCTGTATTGCATTACTAACTTTCATTAGAGCTCTTGCTATTGCAAGTCTAAGGAATATAAATGGACTGTAAAATAACATACTCCCAGACTGAGTTATGCACATTATGGTACTCCCTAAATTCCTTATGATGGAAAGATGGTCTATTCTGTTAATCAACATGTATAAATAAGCTTTGCCTTCAAAAACTGAGCTGCATACAGGGTCTTGAGCTTGATTCACTGCACCTTGTTGAGTCAAAAGTGGACAAGGTTCTATCTGCTTAAGTTATGTTGAACTTTCCAATCACCATTTTACATAGGAAATATATATATATATCCATATCAGTTGTTGTAGAAGGGGTTACTGCAATACAAAACATATTTTCTTTTATTTTTTATGAGGTTGAGTTTGCAGTGAGCTGAACTTGGGCAGTGAAGTCCTCATCCAGTTAGAACACAATGATATGAAGATGTCAAGCATGACACTCACAAAAACGTCAGAAATCCTTCTGCAGTAAATACAATGACCTCATTTGAATTAAAAAAGAGACCCACTCCCATGGTATAAAGGAATGAAATCCTGACTGTGCCCCAGCTAACCAACATTCACTTAATGTCTCAGGCAAAGATGGGGTAGGGTTTGCCTAGATAGTATAGAAACATGTCTTTTCAGCTCATCATTTTCTGAAAAGTGAAAATGATGAGTGAAAATACACAAAACAATATTTAAGAAGTTCCCTCCTGCACCCTCCACAACCTCCTAAATTATATATACCAACTTCACAGTCACACTACGATGGAAAAAGGGGCAAAAGCCCTAAAAATGCACTCTGCAGGCTTGCACAATGTAAGACACTTCAGTGAGTTACAATGTAAGGCTGCTCGACAATGAAAGCTTTAATGACTTGTAGGTAAGCCATGGAATAGAGAGGGTAGATGTGAGTGGTGAGTGGCCACTGTCAGCTTATCTATTTTTGGGAGGGGCCGCATTCCAAAATACCCGCTCTTGATGTAAGTGACTTACTGTGGTGTAAGGTGTCAAGCTTTATAAGAATAAGTCACTTACATCAAGTGCAAGTCTTTTAGAATTGGGCCCATGAAGTCTGGACACATTTCTAACGGTGCTGCTAAGCCCTGGGAGGATACTCTTGAGAAGGCGAGTGTGTTCACCCAGTGACGAGTAAAACTGCAGAACTAAAATGAGCTGTCAATAAAAGGGTTAAGAGCTTCAAAGTAGAAGGGGAATTATATCCATCTAGATGACAACTGACTCATTCCCTTTTAGCTTAACTCTCACATTTCAGAGGAGTGGACAGGCAGGCTCAACTCAGGGAATGTATGGGCTTCAGCTCTCACTTTAGAAAGAGAATAGGCCCAACCTTCAAATTGTCCATAGGAAATTGGTGAACTTAATGAGCCCACAGGGTCTGGAATAGACGAAGGGCTTGGTGAGATTGCTCCACTAGCCCAGTAAGCTTTCTCAGAAAGAACAAATAGGCTAGTTGAGCTTAGGTAATGGGGACATTGGATTACTCAAGCAGACTAGTAGGGGATACAGAAAATATTTTCGCCTGCTCAACAAATCTTGGACTTTTATTCATTTATTTATGTATGTATATATGTGTTTATTTATTTGTTTGTTTTAAAACTTAAATTTTATTTTGTAGTTAGAATACCTCATTTCTTAATGTTTCAAAAAAATGAATTTTTTTTTGTATGTTTGGCTTTTTATAATATCTAAATTACAGGGTAGAAAGGCAAAAAAAGATGCTGAAAACAAGGTTTCTGACTATAAACTTCTCATCAGTATGTACTGAGGAGTGAAGAGTACTATCCTGACCTCTGAAAAGAAGTGGCCATGAAAATGACATTTCTCCAAGTCACAGAGAAAATCATCATGAAGACATTTTAAAAGCTTACGAAAGACAAGGCAATGGGGCATGATGGGGCTAGAGTTCTTAGAAAAGAACAGAAGGAGAAGTAGTTTCATTGATCTAAAGTTTCCTGCAAATCACGAGCAGGACATAATAATGAAGTCTGAAAGACAGCAGTTGCAATTATTTTTCATAAGAGTGGAAGTAAAATCATGGAATCTCTGCAGAATTCGAGTATTTTTATATATCTGGAAGATGGGATACAGTGGGCCTGCAGCAGCATGACTTCACATTGTCAGGTTATACCAGACAATGTGATACATTTTTTGCACAAGCAAATGTAAACACCCATCAGCATGAACATTAGTTCTAGGTGATGGTCACTGCTGATGTGTCACCTTAACCCCATGTACAAAATGATGGGTGCAGGATAAAAGCACTCTCACCATATTAAACAAACAACGCAGAGGACAAATAAAGTCTACCAAAGCCAAATTTGAGATAAGTTTGGCCTCCCAGTCCAGGGACAACCTCAAAGCATTCTTTAGCTATGTCCACACCCTCAAAGGCAATACACAGTGTGCAGAGATCACTGTAAATGGAGCCACCTATACTGAGCCAGAAGACATAGCAAACTCCCTGGCTGATAAATTCAGCTCCAACTTTACCCCTCTCTCCCCCTCAACCTTCAGGAAATATCCTCAAATATAACTCCCTCTACTCTCACTAGGGAACAGGTCCTTAATGCTCTCTCTAAGACCAAGAACACTGCATCAATGGGCCCAGCAATATCCCAGGATGTCTTCTAAATAGCATGAAACATGACCCACCAGGGCCTCTAGAATTACTATTTCACTGTAGCCTCCAAACAGGTTTCATGCCTCATGAATGGAGAAAGGCAACAGTCATCCCTCTGCACAAAGGTGGGCCATCTACAGACCCTGGAAACTACAGACCCATAAGTCTCACTAGTCTTATGTGTAAAGCCATGGAGATGATCAATAGAGATATAGTAAACCTCCAGACACTGGACCCAACCCAGACTGGTTTCATCAAGGGCAGATCATGCCAACTCAGCCTGGTGGACTTGTTTGAAAAGGTCACCAAAGCAATGGATGAGGGCAAAGTTGTTCACACTGCCTACCTTGACCTGGCCAAGGCATTTGACACAATACCCCACTTGGGCATTGTTGACAAACTTGAGGCTAGGTACAAACCTATATGTCACCCAATTCATAGCCAACTGGCTCAAAGACAGGACTCATGAAGTTAGAACTGGGGAGTCTACCTCTACAATAAGGCCAGTTACAAGTGGAGTCCCTCAGGGATCAGTCCTTGGACCGTTCCTTTTTGGCATTTACTTCTCAGAAGTCAAGGCCAATGTCAGTGGTCTGTGGCTGACTAAATTTGCAGATGATTGCAAATTAGGAGGTGTCATTGAATCTCACAATGATACAAATGTTCTCCAGGAGGGGCTGACACACACAAATAAATGGTGTCAGAGCCATGGACTAAAACTAAATGCCAAGAAGTGCATAACAGTATCCATTGGGAAGTCATTCATCCCTGCTAACTATCATATTGACAACACACCCCTTAGCGTTGACCCAGTAGTTAGGGACTTAGGGACACACATAGATAGTAATCTAGCCTTTGACCATCATGTGTCTACAGTGGTGAGGAAATAATTCTATATTGTGCAATTTATAAACAAAGGTATGGCATACAAGTCCAAGGAAGTCATTATTCCACTGTATTCGGCATTCATTAGACCTGTCATTGAGTACAATGCCCCCTTTGTTATGTGTCTAACCAGGCATATCCAGCAACTGGAACATCCACAGAGGTTCCTCACTAAAATAATACAGGGCATAAGTAAAATGTCCTATGCAAACCACCTCAAGGCTCTATCCCTGTATTCTGTCTCATACAGGCTTTTGAGGAGGGATCTATGCCTGGCATACAAGGCATTGTCAGATCCCACTCTGCTGGACCTCCTGCATATCCACAAAACAAACAGCAACATAATTACCCATTCTAAAGACTTAAAGCTTGCCTGTGATATAAACAGGTCCTGCTGGAGAGATAGGTATGTATCCCAGAGACTACCATGTCTATGGAACAGGCTCCCCATCCATATGAAACAGAGTTCCTCCCTAACCCAATTCAAGTGCAACTTGGACAATTGGATGGGAAACCGGAAATCCATCCCTGGTTTGACACCTCTGTCTCTAATGGACACAGGTAACCTATAAGTGGTTCATCTCCAAGGCCCATGCTTATACTTATCCAGGCTATCAGAACTTGTCAGAGATTTGGGATGCATGGCTAGGCTTAAAAAGTCCCTTGTGGTCATTAGCCTAGTAAACATCTATGAACATGTGTGTGTGTGTGTGTGTGTGTGTGTGTGTGTGTGTGTGTGTGTGTGTGTGTGTGTGTGTGTGTGTGTGTATACATATATATATATATATATATATATATATGTATGTATGGTTGAATTGGACTTCATTAAGACCAGAAACTCGAAACAGTGCACCTTTCATGGGGTTTGATGAGCATTACCAAAAGTGGCCCACTGCGTACTCTCAGTCCACACCTGGCTCCAAGCCAGTGAGTCTGAGAATAGGTTGGGATCATTTCAGCCCCAAGACCTCTAATCGTTTGCTTTACCAGTTAAAATTGCATCCACCAAGCATCAGCTATCCTGAGGGATACTTCAAAGGGAACCAGATACCAGATAGTTCAATTAGTCTTTAACCCCTATACCCAGTTCAGATGACTGATTTGCACGTCAGGCCCACAACAGACCTCCACCAGAGTTTCCTCTGGCTTCACCCTGCCCAGGCATAGTTCACCATCTTTGGGGTCCCACCAAATATGCTCACGTTCCACAGGAGTGTGCAAGCTAGGGGCAGCCACAGTGGAAAAAAAAATAATAATAATAATCACCATATTCCCTATATAAAATCCTGTAATTTTGGCAATAAACATATAATGGCAACTGTTCCCACATGTCCGCAAAAAACAACCTCAACTGTCCAGAAATGCTACTGGTAAGAATCTGTTTAAGAAGCAACTAGTCTGCTCAGGAGTGATCCCACTGATGTATGCACTTCTGACACACAAAACAATAAAGGAATCCTTCATGAAGGTCTCAGAGTACTCTTTCTGTTTAGAGATAAAGAAACCTTTTGTTAACCTGTTATCCACAAATAGATTGATCTCACTTCTAAGACAACCTATATGATTTATTTCTAATGGTAAATATTTTACTATTTTGCAATAAAAACATGCCTATTTGTATGTATTTTTCTCTTAAGAAAATATCAATGCTGTTACCCTTGTCTACAAACATGATAACTAAAACTCTACTATCTATGACTATAATGTTGCTCAGTCTTCCTTTCTTAAATTAAGCTGAAATATATATTTTTTTAATTTAAAAAAAAAAAAGGAGAACTTTAAACATAAATAATGCCTAGTAAATTAACAACGGGCCGGATTCAGGAAGGCTTACACGGAGTTCAAGAGTAGTGTAAGCCTCCGTGTAAGCCTCCCGATTCAGGAACAGCCCAAATCTCCGTGTAAGAGACAGCTAACACGTCTCTTACACGGACTGGGCGTGGAAATGCTCAATACCTCATTTGCAGCTGAAAGATATGCAAATGAGGTATCTGAGCGATCCACGAAGCAGAAACCAGTCCGTGTAATGGACGTGTTAGCTGCAGAAATGTGCTCAGCTGACAACTGAGTACATTTCTGCAAAATTAAAAACAGAGCTATGTCAGCTCCAAATAAAGGGTGCATTTGTGTCATTAAGCATGCCAATGGCCAAATATGTGGCCATTGGCATGAAAAAGTGTTGCAAAAATATGTAATATAACATTTTTTTTTTCACGGGATCTTAAGGTTTAACTGCAGCGCACACCCGCGCAAACGGGCTGCGCTACCTAAAACTAAAAACCGAAGCTTATAAGCCCACAATTGTGGGATTTATGTATTACATGGAATGTCAATGGAGGGACTTGCAGACCAAAAACAATATGGCCTCCGTTTAGTGGTTGTCAAGGGGGGGAAGCTCCGTGTAAGACATGTAACTAGTCATTACTAGGCAATCCTATGTAAATGAGGGTTACAATACTGAATCACACTGACACATAGGTAATGAGCACTTTCTGAGTAGTGTAAGAGTTAGAGAAGGGGGAGGAACAGAGTAAGAGGAAGGTGACAACACGGGGGGGAAGGATAGATACAAATGTACCAGATTGGAGGGCAATGTAAGGTGAAAGATGACAGACAGACTTCAGGGAGGGAGGTGTGTCCCAACAGAACACTAGGAAAGTCAAGAAACTGAAGGCTTACACTATCCCTACACTCAAAGTTTCTTGATATACGTGCATGCACGCGTGTAAGGCAGGCTCAACATGTGGGAGCGTGTTGCAAACCGTTTACAATGGTTTGCGCGGGTGTGCACGTGTGCAAGGCAGTGTGCACGCGTTTTAACATGAATCAGCCTAGTTCACACCGTGTAAGGATGTGTGCGCGCGTGTAACACCGTGTAGGGATGTGTGCGCGCGTTTAAGTGACTGTGAGCGTGTTTAAGCTGGTGTGCACATTGCTCCCCCTCAGGAAACAGAGAGGAAACAGGAAACAACTAAATTACACGGAAACTGCCAGAGGATACTGCTGCAGTTAATTGTTGGAAACAATTGGAAGCAGGCAATTATGCAGGCAGACTTGAAGCCCAACCCAGCACTTAAAACACTGCATAGAGCAGTGCAGGGTGTTTCTCACAAGAGATACTGCAAGAAAGTAAGCTATCAGAATTGAAAACTGAAAAAGCTGAACTCAGAGCAGAAATGCTAGGGGCTGCCATAGCTGTTATAATCAGGCAAAGGCGAATTGCTGAGGGTGGTGTCAACGCAGATGCTGACAGACAACCCAGAGTGAGGAGAAGGAGAAGAGTATACAGGCCCAGGGTCACCTACCATGGGTTACATGAGCTGGAGATAGTAGAGCGCTATAGAGTGGACAGAGAGCTCCTGCAGCAAATAGTTGAGCTGTGCAGGCCACGCCTCACACACAGAACCAACAGAGGGGAACCCATCCCAGTGGAAACCAAGGTATGTGTTGGCCTAAGAATACTAGCAACAGGTACCTTCCAAAGACCAACTGGTGATATGATGGGGATATCACAGTCATCAGCCTCCAGGGTACTGCACCAGTTCCTGGATGCCATGTCAGCACATGTCGGTGATCATATATATGTCCCTAATGACCGTGAGGTTGTGGCCAGCAATATGCGTCTCTTCCAGCAAATAGCAGGATACCCTGAGGTGCTGGGTGCAATAGACTGCACGCACATACGCATCAAAGCACCAGCTGATGAGCGGGGTAGAGTCTACATTAACCGCAAGGGATACCCCTCCATCAACTGCCAGGTCGTGTGTGATGCCCAGGGCATAATAATGAATGTGTGTGCTGGCTGCCCTGGGAGCTACCACGATTCCCACATCTGGCATCTGACGCAGCTGTACCAATCATTTGCCAGTGGGGACTTCCCACATGGACACCTAGTGGGGGATGCAGGTTATGCACTTGAGCCGTGGCTGATGACACCCATCAGAAATGCACACACACCTGAACAGGAATGCCATAATGAGGCACACGCACAAACACGTAATGTCATAGAGCGTGTGTTTGGGCTGCTCAAGTCATGGTTCTGGTGTCTGGACACATCTGGTGGAGCCTTGCAGTACACACCAACTACATGTACCCAAATGGTCATGATTTGTGCTATGCTACATAATATGATCCTGCGGAAACAGCTGCAGCAGGACCAGCACAGGGCTGGGCCTAACATCCCCCCACCATTGCCAAGGCCACCACAGGCAGAGGGCGACTCAGAGGAGGAACAACCTGACCTTGTCCCAGTAGGCAGAAGGAGGCGTGCCCAGTATGCCCTGGCCTTGGCAAAGAGGCAACGCATAGCACATACACTTGGTCAGTAGGAACACTGGGACTGATACCCGCTCTGACTCACTCATATAGTAACAGGGATGCCTAACATGACACAACCTGCTTCCAAACATGTACAGCGAGTGTAGTATGTGCATCCGACAGAGGCAGCCCTGCAGCACCACCTGAGGCATGAATGCCATGTGTTAAGTAATGTAATACCATGTACCATATGCACACCTGAGGACCCGACTAACATCCACCCACACCAATCATAAACCACAAAAAACACAAACCTACCTCATAGGTACCACAAGCGATAGTAACCTAGATGTAATGCTACCCAATGCCAGAAGTATAAATGCGTGCAGTGTAAACACACATTATAGAGAATGTAGATATCAGTGCTGTAATAGAAAACAGGGTCAAAGCCCACATCAGCACCCTGACACTACCAGGTCACACCTCTGTCCTAATAGCAGGAACTGCCCCAGGCCTACTCTGGCAATGTGAGTGTCAAACGAAATATTACTGTCAACCTGGGTGCCCAGGACCCTGATAACCTCTTCTGTGCTTAGAGGATTGCCACCTAGATGGGAACTAGGGGTAACCCTGTTGTTCCCGAAGGGTATGACTATGCATTGTTTAGCGTTTAACGTAAGGCCATGGCTCTGGCACCAGTTATCTGTGTCTATGAGACCCTTCTGAAGGATGTCTGTGTCAGATGGGTTTCCAACTATGCTTCCCAGTTTGCAGTCATCTTCAAACTTTGTCAGCCATAATCCTCCTGTGTTTGCTCGTACGTCTGAAAAGTAGATGCTGAACAAATGTGGGCCCAGGACTGAGCCCTGTGGGACACCACTTGTGACAGCTCTGGAGTGTGATATGGCACCAGCAACTTTGACCCTGTGTGTTCCATCACTTAGCCAGTTTGCAACCCATGATGTGATGTATGGGTTCACAATTAAGCTGGTGATGTTTTCAATGATACCCGAGTGGGGTATTGTGTCGAAAGCCTTTGCCAGGTCAAGGTAGGCTGTGTGGACTGCCTTGCCCACGTCAATGGCCTGGGTGACTGTCTTGAAAAAGTCAACCAAGTTTAAAAGGCATGATCTGCCCTTGACAAAGCCAAACTGGATTGGATCCAATGTCTGCAAGCCCCCTATGTCTTCATTTATAATTCCCATTATGATCCTCTCCATAGCTTAGCAGAACAGGCTTGTCAAGCTGATGGGATGGTAGTTCCCGGGGTTGGTGAAGGCACCTCCTTTGTGAAGTGGGTCCACCATTGCCGTATGCCACTCCTTGGGCACATATCCTGAGGTGAGGCTAAGATTAAACAGCTGCCCTAACTGTGGGTGTAATTACTCATTAAGTTCATGGAGCACACAACTGGGGACACCATCTGGTCCCAAGGATAAAGTGTTTTCCGCCTTGGATAGAGCAGTTCCCACCCCAGCATTGGAGATGTTTGGGGGGCTACAATCCTCTGGTGTAGATACCCCTCCAGTTGGGGGGGGGGAGAGAAATCTGCACTGAACCTGTCAGCCAGTATGTTGGCAATGTCTGTAGGTTCAGTGATATTTACATCATTCCAAACTAATTCTGAGCATATCTGGGAGTTCCCTCCCAGGTTTCAAACATAGGTAAAAAAGGCCTCATGATTGTCCCTTGAGTCCTGAGTGGGTTTACTCTCAAAACCCGCCTTGGATGATTGTATGGGGGAACCCAGTGTTTTACTCACAATGAGCAGGGGTGTCTTCCCTTCTACGGATTTCGCTCTATCTCGTAGTAGCTCCTTCCTTGTGTTGTAGAGCTTGTTTATGGCTAGGGTCCACCAGACTGGATGCTTGCCTGTGGTACAAAGAGTCTTTGTTTTGTTTGGGATTGCCTGATCCATGCAGTCCTGGAGGTGCTGGTAGAAGGCATTTGTAAGTGATACAGTGGCTTGGGTAATGGTGTCCGCTGGCTTGGGGTCTTGAAAGAAACCACACCAGTCCTTAGAAATGTGAAGTCAGCATTTGAGAAGGTCTTCACTGTTTGTTTTTCTATCTGGGGTGTGGGTGGGATGTGGACTCCCACTGAGATTAGTCCATGATCTGATCTCACCAATGTTGGGTATACTTCTGGTGTTGAACAGTGTGACCCCATGTTCGTGATGATGAGTTCTAGTATGTTGCCTCCACTTGTGGGGATTGGGACCAGTTGTTCCATGGCATTTGAGTGTATGAACTCTTGGAACCTTTGTGTTAGAGTGTTGTGGCTTGATTAGTGATCCCAGTCTATATGTGGATAGCTGGAATCACCCAGTAGGATGGTGTTTGGAGATACATTTATCCCCTCCAGTGTTTGCAGGACAGCTGTGTGAGGTACCTGAGTTTGAGAGGGTGGCATGTAACATGCTACAAACTGCAGAGCAGTCTTGCCTACGGTCACTGGCACCTGGATGGTCTCCGATGCATCGTGTGTTGCCACCAACCATGAGGTGAGGGTGTCCTTGATGAATATGGACACCCACCCTCCTTTCTCGGTGTTGTCCGGATTCTGGTGCCGGAACGCATGATATGAGGTAACACCCGATAGTGCCGGGGTGCTGTCAGAAGCTGTGAACCAGGTTTCAGGCACAGCACAGACATCAATGTGCTACATACTGAGAAGGGCATAGAGTGTGTGCAGCTTGAGGTTGAGACCTCTGGCATTGAGCAGCATTACCCTTAGTGTCTTTCCTTTACTGTGTTCTAGGGTGGTAGGTGTAGAATCTGAATCTTGCATAAAAAAGGCACAATGGGGGTGGCAAGAGCATCAGCCTAAATCCGGAAGCCGAGGGGTGACAGGTGCAAGCCGTCCCTTGCAAATCAGTGTGGCCTGTCCAGCATGTCATCCCAGGCAGACAGACATTGGACCCCCTTTGAATGACACCATAGTTTAAGCAAATTATTACAGCTGATCATCTTGTCTCTGTTTATGTGGCATCATACTTGGTGAAGGTAGGATACTGCTGAAGGTCAGGGTCATACCTGCCTGGCCTACATAATCAGAGGGATCCTCTCTGTCTCTTTCCATGTAGTCCAGGGAGGTACATCTCAGGTCGTTCACACCAGCATGGATAATGACTGGGTCAGACTTGTACTTGCAGTTGAGTGACCGGAGTGCTTGCATTATGTAGTGGACTCCAGTGCCCGATAGGCAGCTTACTGTGACCTCCTCCGTACTCGATCTGGTGAGCGGGACGTCAGTGTGTCTGACTATGGAGTCACCTATGACAAGTGTGTCTGGCATTGTGTTTGGCCTTAAGGGCTGTGACTGTTTGGCACACCGACTCTGTGGTCAATGTGTTGCATGTGCTGTGCCCTGTGGAGGCAGTTGTGTGAGTGTCTGCTGTGGTGGCCACTGCCGTTTTAGTAGAAGTCTGATCAGAGCCTCGTATGTCTCTGTGTGTCTATGTGTATGATCTTAAGTTGTGATAGTGCCATGTGAGACTGGATTTGTGATGTGTGTGGTTACCTTCACCTTCTCTCTGGTCTTGCTAGTCCTATGTTGAGAGAGCTCAGCCTCCACTTTGGCTATATAGTTGCATCTCTCACATGTCTGTGTGTTTTATGGGAGAAGGAGAGGGTTGTCAGTGTACATGAGGCAAGTGTAACATTGCCTCAATATTCCCAGGTTCACCAGCTGAGCAGGAGAGGACACTAGCAACTGATCCCTAGACATGATAGAAGGAATAGACAAAACAATGTTGGAATACAGGGAGATATCAAGCCCCCCAAACCACATCATAGTGTTTGACTGACAATACCTATACATACACCAGTGTTTCATAGTGTCATAGTCTACTACTAGGCTATCTGCCCTAGTGCATGTATAAGCCTAGCCATAGTGATGTGGCTATTGCCACCCCTTATAGTGATAATAAGTGTACAGAATAGATTCTGAATATTGTGCCTCTGACTTAGTAGTGACACATTATGACCCCCTTATGTAATTGAATAACATGACTGTGCCTCTGTCTAGTCTGTGCCTCTGTCTCATATGCAGTTGTCCAGATGTCTCCTGAAGAGAGTCAGTGAGGGACTCTGTCAAACATGAACTGGGATACTCTGCTAGAGTGTGAGATGCCTCTGAGTTATGACTCTGTCCCTCCAGCATGTCCTATACATGTATGTGCTGAGGTTCAAATCCTCAGCTCTCATGGCTCTGGTGGATTTGGATTGCTTGCAGTGGAGCATGTCCACCAAATCCTGAATGGACATGGTCTTGTATGTCAGGCATAGGTCACCTGTAAGTATGCGGTATGACACTGAACAAAGCTGGATTTCCTCTGTTCTGGAAGCATATGACATGTGTTGAAGAACCCTGATCTTCATGGTAGGTACTTTTGGGGTGTCTCCAGCTGTTGCATGTGCTGGGCGAGGTACATACCATATGGGGCTTTGTATTCAATCATGGGCCTGATAAGGGAGAAGGATAGTGGAACAATGACCTCCTATGATCTGGATGGAAAACCCTCCATGATAAGGTGGGCAAGATAGAAAGTCTTCCTAACCACTTTGGCAACAGGGTGTCAAAGAGATGTCACTATCTACATGTGTCCCCAGGTGTCTGATTTGTTGTCTGTGCTCAGTGGGTTGCTGTCTATGTATTGATCTGTGGGTACTTTGTTCCTCCCAAAGGGAATGAATACACATCAGTTGCATTCAGTTTCAGGCCATGCGTCTGGCACCAGCTATCCACCTTTGTGACGGCATTCTGTAGTATATGTGTGCCGGCTGATGTATTCACTATGGTGCCTAGGTTGCAGTCATCTGCAAACTTTGTCAGCCACAACCCCCCTATGTTTGCTTTCACATCTGAAAAGTAAATACCAATTAAGAGGGGTCCCAGGACACATCCTTGTGGGACACCACCTGTGACTGGCTTCGAATCTGACAAGGCACCTGCAACGTTGACTGTATGGGTTCTGTTTCTTAGCCATTTTGCAACCTATCCTGTGACATATGCTGTTATATGTCAGCTGTTGAGCTTGGCTATGATGCCTGAGTGTGGTATTGTGTCACAGGCCTTAGCCAAGTGCAGGTAGGCTGTGTGGACTGCGTAGCCCTCATCGATGGCCCTACTGACAGTTTTATAGTAGTCAACTAGGTGCAAAAGGCAGGATCTGCCCTGTACAAAGCTGAACTAGGTGGGAACAAGGGTCCGTAGGTCAGCAATGTGTCTGTGTAAGAGCTCCATAATGACTCTTCCCATAGCTTTGCAGACAAGGCTGGTTAAGCTTGTGTGGTGGTAGTTGCCATGGTCTGTGGAGGATCTCCTTTGTGGAGTGGGACCACTGTTGCCGTATGCCAGTGTTCAGGTACATATCCTGTAGCGACTAAGGTTAAATAGCAGTTGTATATACGGGTCCAGCCCCTTCTGGAGTTCACATAGCATGCAACCGGGGATACCAGCAGGTCCCATGGATGCTGTGTACTTGTCTTTGCTGAGTGCGGCTCTCACATGGACATCCAAGATGACAGTGAGGTTACATACAGCAGTGATAACTATCTTCTTTTGGGGGTGAGGGAGGGGGTGAATCGCACTGAAGCTGTCCGCCGGAATGTTGCCAATATCTGTCAGGTCATTGGAATATATGTTGTTGTGTACCAGCTCTGAGCATATCTGAGGGTTCACAACCAGGTGTCAGACATAACTGAAGAAAGCAGTGTGGTTACCTTCATTGTCTTTGGTGATTTATGTCCCCAAGTTGACCTTGCATGTCTTTATGAGATCATGTAGCTTTCTATTAGTGCTGATCACAGCTGTCTTCCCTTTTGGAGATGTAGCTCTGTCTTGCATTAGTAACCCTCATCTGTCATACAGTTTGTTTATGGCTGGGGTCCACCAGACAGGACACTTTCCCTTTGTGGAGAGGGTCCTGTTTTTATTTGTGATTGCATGGTCCATGCTGTCTGACATCTAGCTAAGGGGAGGTCATTGTGGTTCTGCAGTTATCTTTCATCAGCATTAGAAATGACCACAACAGCCCCTGTGGGGTGTACCTCATGCAGATACATCCAGCACCTGTAAAGTCCACAACAGTACCTCACCAGGAGTATGAAAGAGCTGGAACACATGTAATGTGTAGCCTGATTAAACAGAGTGCAGCTCCACACACTGCCATGCTGTCCACCCAGATGCAAGCTGTGCCTGATGTAGAAAGCCATGTCCAAGCTGGAATCAATGCACATACTGCACCTTGTACAATCTGAATGGCAGGGAGCTATGCACATGAGGGACCTGAACCCCAGCACTGACATACATAGGACAGGCTGTACTGCATTATCCATAACACAGAAGCCACCCCCACGCATGAGTAAACTACCAGTACGGTTGTCCGTAGAGACACTCGTTGAGTCCCCTCAACAGGAATCCTAATGAGTGGATGGGAGATGGGAGGTTTACCCTGGGTGTCAATGTTATGTCACAGGTAGACAGAGGCACAGCATACTAAACAAGACATATGTCATGGCAAACTACACTTACAATGTGTTGATGGACAAACACACTCTCCGACTAGCATTAGAAATGGCCTAGGGCACATCGGTAGTGTTTGCCAATGTACACCCATGTTGTGGAATACACTACTGATGTTGGATGAGGCTGTTGTAAGTAGTTCACATCTGAACATAATGCAACATGGTCAGATAGGTTCATAGGTACATAGGTTTATACTAGGCTATCTTCCCTAAGGCAGGTATAAGCCTAGCACAGAGTTCATTGGTGTACACCACCCCTTATATGGAAACAGTACTGTGCCCATTATTTTGTCATGCCTCTCCAGCAGTGACACAGTGACGATCCCCGGGTTAGGCGTATGACCTTCCATCCACAGGTCAAGATACCTCTTGAACACAGCCAGCAAGGTGCTCTGCCTCACATGGACCGGGATTGTATTCCACAGCATAGGGAGTCTCCGGGTAATAACTCCATCCCTCCAACATGTCCAACGTACATCCCTGCTAAGGTGTAAGTCACCTGCACTAGTGGTTCAGGTGGATCTGCCGATTCTGAGGTGGAGCATGTCCATTAATCCCTGTTTGGACATGGCCTTGCATGTCAGGCACATGTCACCTCTAAGCAGACGGTATGTGAGTGAATAGAGTGGGAGTGTCTTCAATCTGGCAGCATATGACAGCTGTTGTGGTTCCTTGATCCTTTAGGTGGGGGACATTCAGGGTGTCTCCAATTGCTGCAGATGTTGGGTGAGATACATCCAGAATAGGGCATTCTACTTGATCACCGTTCTGATAAGTGAAGACTACAGGGGGACAATCACCCACTAGATCTGGATGTGAATCCCATCCTGATCAGGTGGGCAATGTAGAAGGTCTTTCTAGCCACATGTTGTGCACTTTGACTTCAGGCCATGGCTCTGGCACCAGCTATCAGTTACCGTGAGTCCCTTGTGAAGGATATCCATGTCTGATGCACTGTCCACTATGGCGCCCAGTGTGCAGTCATCTGCAAACATTGTCAGCCAAAGTCCTCCCATGTTGGCCTGTACTTCTGGGAAGTACATGACAAACAATGGGTGCCAAGGACTGAGCCCTGTGTGACACCACCTGTGACCAGCCTGGAGTCTAACATAGTGCCAGCAACTCTAACCCTGTGGGTCCCGTCCTTAAGCCAGTTTGCAACCCATCTTGTGACATATGGGTTTACATTTCAGTTGTTAGGGTTTTCCACAATACCTGAGTGGGGTATTGTGTTGAAAGTGTTTGCAAGGCCAAGGTAGGCTGTATGGACTGCCTTTCCCCAACAATGGCCTAAGTGACCGTTTTGAAGATGTCAACCCAGTACAAAAGGCATGATCTGCCCTTGACCAAGCCAAAATGGGATGGGTACAATGTCTGTATGTCCCCCATATCTTTGTTTATGAGCTCAATTATGATCCTCTCCATAGCTTTGCAGACTAGACTTGTTAAGCTTATGGGGCAGTAATTACCATGGTCTGCAGAGGCACCGCCTTTGTGCAGATGTGCACAACTGGACCCTAACCAGGCTGTTGTGCACACTATGGAAATGTAAAGCAGTGATAGGACTAAAGCCCAGGATACTGACCACCACAGTGAAAGTACTGAACCACTACACTATACAGTACTACAGTGTTAGGTCAGTATGAACGGATGTTGACAATTGTGTGCAAAGTATCCCATGCAAAACCTGCAGGCACAGTATACTCCCTGTTGTGTTCACACAAAAAGCATCTGGACAGTAACTACACAACATGGCACAGAACACACAACCATAAACTGGAGGTATTTGTTGAAGGTCACGCTCATCCACAAATGTGATGTGCTGCAGAGTTCAACATATGGAAAGCCCACACTGGGCATGCTCACACACTTAGATAAATGAGACTCTTTCACACAACATGCCATGGGAAGGCTGAACTGGGCATGCTCACACACTTGGTCCAAATGTTACTCCTAGCAACTGTGAAAACACACCGGAGGATGCTCATTCCCCTTTCTAGACACTGATCATGTAAGCACCCTATAAGTATATCAGGAGAAAAGGAATCTTTCAGTAATCTGAATAGCGCGCGCCGCTAATGCGTCTGTCTCTAGTGTCATAACATAGTTAGGTAGGGGTTTGAATCCAGCAAGTGTGTGTGAAAAGAACATCCCTTTTGGCAACTGGGAAAACACACCACAGGACGCTCATTCCACTTTCTAAACTCTGATGATGTCAGCACCCTATAAGTATATAATGCGAAAGGAAATCTCCCAGTAATGCGAATAGCATGCTGTGCTAATGCGTCCGTCTCTAGTGTCATAACATAGTTAGGTAGGGGTTTGAATCCAGCAAGTGTGTGTTCAGGGGGGGTCAGTGTGTATGAAAAGAACATCCCTTTTGGCAACTGGGAAAACACACCACAGGATGCTCATTCCACTTTCTAAACTCTGATGATGTCAGCACCCTATAATTATATCGTGTGAAAAAGAATCTCCCAGTAATGCGAATAGTGCACTGCGCTAATGCGTCCGTCTCTAGTATCATAACATAGCTAGGTAGGGGTTTGAATCCAGCAAGTGGCAAGTGTGTGTGCATTGGGGTAAGTGTGCGTGTGTCAGTGTGTATGAAAAAAACATCCCTTTTGGCAACTGGGAAAACACACCACAGGATGCTCATTCCACTTTCTAAACTCTGATGATGTCAGCACCCTATAAGTATATCATGTGAAAGGGAATCTCTCAATAATGCGAATAGCGCGCTGCGCTAATGCGTCTGTCTCTAGTGTACTAACATAGTTAGGTAGGGATTTGAATCCGGCAAGTGTGTGTGCAGGGGAGTAAGTGTGTGTATGAAAAGAACATCCCTTTTGGCAACTGGGAAAACACACCACAGGATGCTCATTCCACTTTCTAAACTCTGATGATGTCAGCACCCTATAAGTATATCATGTGAAAGGGAATCTCCAAGTAATGCGAATAGCGCGCTGCGCTAATGCGTCCATCTCTAGTGTCATAACATAGGTAGGAAGGGGTTTGAATCCAGCAAGTGTGTATGCAGGGGGGTAAGTGTGTGTCTGTCAGTGTGTATGAAACAAACATCCCTTTTGGCAACTGGGAAAACACACCACAGGATGCTCATTCCACTTTCTAAACTCTGATGATGTCAGCACCCTATAAGTATATCATGTGAAAAAGAATCGTCCAGTAATGCGAATAGTGCGCTGTGCTAATGCATCTGTCTCTAGTGTAATAACATAGTTAGGTAGGGGTTTGAATCCAGCAAGTGGCAAGTGTGTGTGCAGGGGGGTAAGTGTGTGTGTGTCAGTGTGTATGAAAAGAACATCCCTTTTGGCAACTGGGAAAACACACCACAGGATGCTCATTCCACTTTCTAAACTCTGATGATGTCAGCACCCTATAAGTATATCATGTGAAAGGGAATCTCCCAGTAATGCAAATAGCGCTGCTAATCGCCCGTCTCTAGTGTCATAACATAGTTAGATACGCGGTTGGATCCAGCAAGTGTGTGTGCAGGGGGTAAGTATGTATGACTGAAATCCCCCTTTTGGCAACTGGGAGAACACACTACAGGATGCACATACCCCTTTCTAAACGATATCACAATTATGTATGGCTTTTGAGTACAGACATGCCGCGTGTGTTTTGCCCACACAGAATGCCCATGTGTGCAGGTTGTCCCTCACAATAATGCATGACATTGATTAAACCAGTTATGGCAATGCACACATGATGTATGTGTGTGCCAAATACACATATGTACCTGTGACCTTCAATAGTTACCATGTGTGATGCCTGACACATGTGAATACATGGTATTTGCACAGGGTAACATTATGACTGTGGTCTTCTGTGCAGGTGCTGCATGTGGGATGTGTATATACAGTGTGAGATGTAGATGCTATCAGCCTAGTAGTGAGGGATACACACCTGGTCTGGGGCATATAGTCTACATGTTGCTGATGTACAGGTGCTGCATGTTTTCACCTGTTGTGGGAGTGGTAAGACGTTATTCCACAGCAATGCAGTGACAGCATGCTAAGAACCATTCAGCCAGGGTGTCGTAGCTACACTAATTCATTAGCATTCAGTAATATGTCAGAATCCTGGTGAGGGTCTGATGCCAACCAAGGTCAGGGGTCTACCAGCCTGTGTCACTTGCTCAGTGATCCCTTTCATGTTCCCTATCATGTATCCCAGTGAGGGACATCCCACATCAGCTGTGGTGGCATGGACAATGACTGAGTCATATGTGTCCATGCATCTGACTGACCTGTATGTTTGTGTTATGTGGTGGACCACAGTGCTCCATGAGCATATCACTGTGACCTACACATTGTCCAGCCTGGTGAGCATGTTCTCACTGTACTGGACAATAAAGGTACCTAACACAACTGTGGCAGTAGTGTTGTATAGCTGTACAGACTGTGCTTGTTTGACACACAGGATTTGTGTGCTATGTGTTATGCGTGCTGTGTGCAGGCCTAATGTATGCCTGTGTGCCAGCTGCAGAGATGTCTGCCAGTCATGCAGGATGCTATCCTTAGGCTCCACAACTGACCTGGTGTGTTTCCATGCTTGTATTGCTGTCTGTGTAGGTCCACATCAAATTGGTATTGCTGTCACTGTAGTATTTCATGCCACCAGACAGGTTATGCCAGTACTGGGTTCAGAGTGCTTAGTCCACAGTTCAGCCATATGTTTCCATCTCATACATGTGTTGTACATCCATGGGCAGGGGATAGGGTTGACTGTGTACATGTGGCAGCTGTGACATTACTACATGACACACATATCCCACAACTGTACCATAGAGGTGACTGACAACTGACCTTTGCACATGCTACCATAGTATTGTGATTGCATTGGTGATTAACAGCACATAGGGCCAATGGTGAACAAGATCCATAGGTCCATAGGTTCATACAGGGATGTCTGCACAGGGCATGTATCCCCCTATGCAGAATGTGTGTCGCTTTCAACATGCATTGTAAATATGTCTTGCTATGCCCTTTTCCAAGGTTAGTATACTGTGCCTCTGTCTCACAGTGACACATAAGTGATACCCAGGGTAACCCTACAATGTCACATCCAGTCATTAATATCACTATTGAAGACAGTCACTGAGTCAGTCTGCCTAACCTCTATTGGGATAATATTTAAGAATGAAGGGAGCCTCCAGAGTTGTGAATGTGCCCCTCCAGCATGTCCTATGTATATCACTCCTGAGGTTCAAGTCGTTCCAGCATGTATCCTGATGGGATCTGGATATTCTGTGGTGCAGCATGGCCATTAAGTGAGGGTTTGACATGGCTTTATATGTCAGGCACAGATTGCCTATGAAGAGGCAGTATGCCACCAAGTAGGGTTTGCAGTCACCTGTGACTTGCTCAGCCACAGTACTTCCATGTTGGCCTGTACCTATGGTAAATATATAATGAACATGACAGCTCCCAGGGCTGAGCCTTGTGGGACACCACTTGTACCAGGTTGGAGGCTGATATGGCTCCAGCAAGTCTAGCCATGTGTGTTCTGCCCTTGAGCCAGTGTGCAACCATAGTGACATAGGGGTTAATATGTACACTGGTGAGCTTCCCTATAATGCACAAGTGGAGTATTGTATCAAAGGCTTATGCAAGGTCCAGGTAGGCTGTGTAGACCTCCTTCCCCTTGACAGTGGCCTTGGTGACTGTTTCAAAGACATCAAACAGGTTTGAGAGGAGG
>NC_056739.1:1118125981-1118398481 GCF_019279795.1 Protopterus annectens
CGTCACCTGGACTACATGACCAATGAGACAGTACGGGGATGACACATACCTCCCTGGACTACATGACATGAGACAGTACAGAGCTCTCTGAGCACATAGCCCAAGACAGTTTGACCCTGACCTTGAGTAGCACCCTACCCTCACCACGAACAATGCCACAATATCAAGGCACGATGATCCCTTCCATCAATTGACTGACATACTGGTGTCATTCACAGGTGTGCCAATGCCTGCCATCTTGGGGTGGTATGCTGTGCTAGGGCCAGCTTGCACCTGTCACCCCTGTCCTATTGGAATTTGGCGGAGCCTCTTGCTACACCCATAGTGCCTGTATTGGGCAAGGCTCATAAGGCAAACCCACATCCATTTGTATCACAAAGGATGAGGAAGTAAGAGTGATGCTACTCAACACCGAAGTCTAGACCTCAGGATGCACGCACTCAAAACCCTACTTAGCATTCTGGACATCGATATCTGTGCAGTAACATGAACCTGTTTCAGGTTTCACAGGAGCACACCAATACTACCAAGTTATAGCTGTTACCATTCTTGTCGGCCCCAACACTTGAACAAGGGAGGGGAGTATCAGTATTCAATGCAGATTCCCACGCCTCCACATTGGTGGCAAAGTACAACATAGGTGTTAGGCCATTGAGTACAGAAGACGTAGTTGGGGACCTGGGGAAGAAACATGGTAGCGGTCTGTCATTTGTCAACCACATGGCCAACGTGGATTGAAAGACATGTTATATAGCCCAGCTAATCATGAGGGATTCACATGTATGGCAGGGGAGGTCATTGTGCCTCTTTACTCATCCATCATCAGGCCTATAATTGCATACAATGCACCTTTTGGGATGTACCTAACCAGACACCTACAGCAACTGGTACAGGACAACAGTACCTCGTCAAGGGGATGCAATGGCTCACACAGATGTCATATGCTGCCCAGGTAAAGTAAATCCAGCTGGACTCAGTGGCATACTGCCTGTTCAGAGGCAATCTGTGCATGCCATATACAGCCATGTCCTACCCAGCAGTAATGAACATGCTGCACCTCAGGCAATCAGAGTCCCATACAGCCACATGCTCAGGAGAGCTGGACCTCAGCACTGACATACATGGACATGCTGGAGGGGCATATTCTTAACCGAGAGGCTCCCTTCACTCTGTAATGAGCTCACACTACAGGTTAGGCAGAGTCCCTCATTGACTCTCTTCGATAGGAATCTGGATGAGTGGATGGAGATCATAGTTGTACCCCAGGTATCACTTCTATGTCACTGTTAGACAGAGGCACAATATACTAACGTTAGACAAGGGCATAGCAGCATAACTTGTAATTGGGTGGCGAAAGACAAACACATACTACTAGGCTTACCAATGCCCTAGGGCAAATAGCCTAGTATGAACCTATGAACATGTGTGTACTGCTATAGTACTTCTGCCATATGTTGCATGTGTGTGTGTGTTGTGGGGGATGCACAGGTAATGGCCGGATAATTCTGCACAGGCGACACGTCTGACACATTCTGGGTGTTCATCCCTACATACTGGATGTGTGTTGCCATCCAACCCTGTGATGTGGACACACATTACTCAGCCTGGATATACATATCCGAACAACACCACAAGCACAGTACACTACCTTGCTATGTATGCATGTAATTACACTGTTATTCACTAGTTATGACAGTGATGCTATCCATGCAGCCCACTGGGCCAGTGGAAACCACAACACACACCGCCAGCACCTTTGCATATGCTTACCACAGACATCCCACATACTGCATGTACTGTGCACACACATATCTAACCCAGAACAACTGCACACCACTTATTAATCCTGTCCAGTGGAGTACAGATACAGGCATATTGTATAACAATAGTAGGAGGCTACTGCAGCACAGGGCAGATTCACATGATGGCAAGGCATCTGTGGTCAGCAGTGTTAAGATGCTTCACATTCACCAAATGCACAGATATTGGCAACATTGTTGCAGACAGTTTAGGTGCAGGTACCCCCCCCATTCTCCTACACATGTGGTATTAGTTATCCCAGATGGCTGTAACCCCCCTATCCTCTCACATGTCCAGGTGAGAGCCACCCTCATCATTGCAGAACACATAGCATCACTGTTACGAAATGGTATCCCTGGATGTGTGCTACATTCACCCCTGGAGGACATAGCACCACATGACAGACTGATATTAATCCCTGGCCATACTACGGGATATGTACCTGAACAGTGCCATACATACACAGTGGTCCCACACCAATGAGGAGTAACCTCTACTGACCCTGGTAACTACTGCATCATATGCACAACTGGCCTTGTGTTCTCAGCTATAGAAGTTTTAAGTATGGGCAACATGTACAGCAATATTACATATGTGTATATTTCAGGACTATGTACACACAACCTATCTCATGGACATACCTATAGATAGTGAACTATGATACATTTGGAGGTGTCACAGTAAACACAGTATTAACCTGCTACTTTGCATTACCTTTGTTTGTGGCAGCTGTTGCTGCATCAGTGATGCTGCTTGCTGCTTGCAGTTTTCTGCTGCTGCTGCTGGTTTTGCTGCTGTCAGTCTGTTTATCTTCGTATTTCTGTTTCTCTCTCTCTCTCTCTCTTTCTCAGGTTTGTGCAATGATTGTATTGCATATGTGGAGTGTGGGTACTGAATGCTTTTGTAGGTATCTGCATAGGCCCATGTGATGGCCTCTGCACCAATTGTAAGGCAGCATTGGCTAATTATATACAGCCAGTTGTGTACTGATTGCATGTCTCACTGTGATTTCAGGACAGTGCTATAAAAAGGTATGTGAGATAGGCGTTGCCCTTTCAGATTGTAAGGGCGTGGACCATGCTGGTATGCTGTTGGAAAATGTTCTGTGAGTGTGAAGGTTAGTACATCTCTCATGCTTCATGCTGTGTTGTGAATTCAGGTTGCTGCATTTCTCCCACCTGTTCCCTGTAGTGAGTGTGTATGCATACTGACACCCACAACTATATTTATTATGTATTGCTATATATACATATGTGTACATATACATACTGTCATATATGTACATTAGCTGACAATATTGGGTACAAGCTAACAATTTTCAGGGCTGTTTCTGTTAACACACACTAGTATGGGAATCCAGTAATTGGGACAGTGAAGGTCTGTCTGACATGCTTTGGGTAGTACACATACTATATTGCCTTTATCTTCATTCCTACTATTACATGTTCCACTTATTTAGCACTATATTCCTGTATGAGAGTCATGTCTTGCTGGTAGGTCGTACAGACTAGTGTTACAATGGTCTTGTGGTAGGGCCTACTAGTATGCTTGTATTTGGCTTTCAAATTGAGTACAGGGTCTATCAATCAAAGTGCTGGAGGCACCTTCCAGCAGTTAAGGGGTTAGTAGGTCTCACAGGAGTCAGGCTGTGTTGCAGATTCTGGATGCTGCATTTATCTTCACTGTCTCCTGTAGTGAGTGTGTATGGATACTGACACCTACGACTATATTTCATATGTATTACTATATATTTATATATATGTAAGTGTACATTTACATACCTTCTTATGTGTACATTACCTTACATTATTATGTACAAGCGAACAATTAGTAGGGCTGTTTCTGTTAACACTGAACTAGTGTAGGAATCCAGTACTTTGGCCATTAAAACTCTACCTGAAATGCATTGGGTAGTACACCTCCTATATTGCCTTTATATTGATTCCTACTATTACATGTTATATTTATTTTAGCACGATGATCTCATGTGGTAGTCATGGCTTAGTGGTAGGTCATACAGACGAATGTTACCAAGGTCCTGGGTTTGAGACTGGCAGTGGGAATTTCTTTTTCTTTCCAAACCTTCCAGATGAGTACAGGACCTGTCAATCAAAGTGCTAAAGCCACCTTTAAGCAGTTAAAAGGGTTAGTGGGTCTCAGAGGGGTCAGGCTGTGTTGCAGATTCTGGCTGCTGCGTTTATCTTCACTGTCTCCTGTAGTGAGTGTGTATGGATACTGACACCTACGACTATATTTCTATGTATTACTATATATTTATATATATGTATGTGTACATTTACATATCTTCTTATGTGTACATTACCTTACATTATTATGTACAAGCGAACAATTAGTAGGGCTGTTTCTGTTAACACTGCACTAGTGTGGGAATCCAGTAATTCAGACATTAAAACTCTACCTGAGATGTATTAGGTAGTACACCTCCTATATTGCCTTTATATTGATTCCTACATGTTATATTTATTTTAGCACTGTGTTCTTGTATGGCAATCATGGCTTAGTGGTAGGTCATACAGACTAATGTTACCAAGGTCCTGGGTTCGAGACTGGCAGTGGGAATTTATTTTTCTTTCCAGACTTTCACAATGAGTACAGGACCTGTCAATCAAAGTGCCATAAAGGCACTTTTAAGCACTTAAAACCAGGTCTGCGCTCGTTTGCGTGGAGCTCACGCATGCGCACTGGCGGTGAGCTCCGCTAACACAAGCGCACACCCGCGCTATTTTCTTTGAAAGAAAAGAAAAAGGGGTGACAGGAAAGTGGTGAAAAAGGGGTCACAAAGAGGGTAAGACAGTAGGGAAACAAGCGTGGGATTTGCAGGAGGGATGTAGGTAAGGCCCATAGATGTCCATGTCTTTAGCAGCAACAGCTGTGCATTTCCATGTATTTTGGTGAGACATTTGAAACCTTCCACCCCTGAGAGAGGTGTCAGGACAACATTAATGTTTGTTGTAGAGCCAATTGTAATTAACAGTTTCAATGTCAAGCGGACATGTGTGCAACATGGACAGCTATGTACGGGGCGTAATTTTTTTGTGGGTACAGAATGCCCTTTTTTTTTTTTTTTCAGGGGAGAGTGGTATGTCAGGTGAAGGAAGTCGGTATAGCTGGGGAGGTAGGTTGGGTAGGTTAACAGACAAGACAGACAAGACGCATACAGGGGCGGTGTATGACACACGTGGGGGGGTTACACAATTGACGGGGACGGAGGTTGGGATATCCAAGACGCATGAGCCCACAGATGGCAACAGTGGAACTGATATCCCCACCCATAGGCAGTTGCCACTGTTCCTTCACAGCCCAGGATGGGGCTGTGCTGGGGGCTGTGTAGGCGGGGCAACGGCCGGGGCAGTTAGCTGTGCCACACGAGCCTCGAGCTGGCGTAGGGGCCCAAGAATGGAGTCTTGGATCTCCCTTCGCACCACAGACCGGACACCTTGGAAGGTGAGTGGACGAACTCCTCCAGCCACACTTGCAGAGGGGGGACGGGCCCCATCCCCTGCAGCGCTTCCACCTGAAGGTGGCACAGGGCCACCGGAGGAGGGTCTGACCTGGGCACTAGTGCCAGGTGCAGTCGCCAGCTGAGGTGGGAGAGGTGGGTCCGCTGGGACCTGCCTTCCCAAGCGTTCTAGGTTTGTGAGTAGTTATGTTAGTTTGGGTTAGTGGCATATTATTCCATTCAGATTAGTTGTAACAGCATGCATTGGTATTCCCATTAAACAAACACCCAGATATTAACACCATTGAACAAGGGGCATATCAATATCACATGCATTATTTGAACGGAAATACACAATCAAACAACATGCAGGGTTGATTAATGGCAACAGGCCATCAGATTTTCATGTATGAACAGGGCACATGCACGAACAGACATGCATATATGTTTGGAACGGACAAATGTCCATGGTTAATGAAATGTTCACATACCAATATTTATTGGGTGTTGTTATATGGAATTATAGGGTTGGGTGGAGATAGAAAGTGATGACACATTCATAAGTTACACATTGATATACATTTGTAATAGGTACACAATTAAGTTGAGGCTGATGTTTCAAAATGATTTTTATTTGACTTTCATGCTACACCTGTTACAAATACATCACTATCCTACTTATTTTTAATTTGATCAGATACATCATCCTGCTAAACTTTGATGACAGGACAGGGGACAACTATGGCTGTTTAGTCTGTCAGATAATCATTCATTCTATCTGCAAATTGTTTACTGTTATCACCATATACAGATTTTGGCCTTGACATTCCAGATTCAGACACACTGAAATCAGTTTGGGATGTTAATTTGTACTTCACACATGCATTTAGTTCTGTGGAAACACACTGGGGCTAATATATTCAGGGGTTATTACTACTTTATTTATTCATACATGACCCTTTCTGTCACTCTCACACATCCTGCAACTTCACAGTTCAGGTTGGTACTTCTAGGCTTTGTTCACATATTAGACCTGTGGTGATTCAAACACTTTCCAACAGCCTCACTTCTGTCATGATTCAGCATTTCAACAGGGGATAAATCACACATGTGACTACCTCAGATTCTGAAGCTGTACTCTGGAGACTACTGCAGGTTATACTACATTTAATTAATGGTGGGACATCTGTATTACAGCACCATTTATTTCTATAAATTATTTTTCCAGTCACACTTGCATACTGATGAACTTGTTGCAGACATACCTGCAAACTTTCAATTCTTGCTTCAACATTAGATTACTTTTAATCAATACACTGCAGTGTTCTGATACATGCTACACTATAATATTTATTTACAAGTACTAGATGGGGTTACTAACCTGCATGGTGGCGCAGCCGCGTCAGTCTACGGTCATGCGTCTCACGGTTCGCAGAGCGGACACCTGCAGCTGTAATACAAAGGAAGTAATATTGGACTACACATCTCCATGGTATCAGCTAGTTGAAATCCTTACATACATGAGTAATATGTAACTTACTCAGTAGTGGGGCGTTGGGCATATCCCGGGCCTCCTGGATCCATTGGGTCAACTGGTCTTGCTTACGCCGCTTCAAGTCCGCATGGTGGTGACGGACCTGCTCATCAGTGCGTGGAATGCCAGTAGCACTGGTCAGATCACGGGCCAACTGGTCCCATGCCTCCGCCCTGTACGCTCCCCATGAGACCTGGCCCTGCATGATTTGGGCCTCGTGATGATGGACAAGGAGCCAGACCATGTATCTGGACTCCTCAACGCCCCAACGCTGTGCTTGAAAGCAACATCCCTCACCTACTCCACTCATTCTGACTGCAGGTCTGTTCTACAATCGGTTATGGTGTGTATTCCCGCCTATGGGGCTTATATATGCTGCTTTTCCCGCACATTTCTCTGATTGGCCGTTTTGGAATTGTATCTACTTCACTGAAAATGCTTTATCATGCTCCATTCTGTATTTTATCCCATATATATGCTATTTCTGCATTTCTAGCCATTGCTGTCATGGCTTAGTGGTTTAGTACCTTGACTCTAGTGCATGGTATCCTGGGTTCAAATCTAACCACTAATTTTTAATTTTCATGACAGAAATGAGTTGAGGACCTGTCAATCAAACATGCCATAAGCACTTTTAAGCACATAAAAGCAGGTCTGCGCTTGTTTGCGCAGAGGTAACGCATGCGCACTGGCAGTTAGCTTGTGGGAGCGGCGCGCAAACGGTGTGTGCTGGGATAAACCTTAATTGGCTAGTGACACACATGTTGAGCTAAGCACAGCTAGTTGCAAACAGTTTCAGCCTGTTAAACTGGTGCTTAGCAACGGGCATACCGATTGCAGCTTTTTAAACACTATGCAGCTACGGGCACTGTGTCTCACAGCAGCTTAGCTATCGGTACATTTCTAATTATTTTTATTATTGTGTTACTTCAATATGTATGCTCCATTTCATTCCATTTTACAAAAGGGTATACTTTTACATTTGGACAATACTGTCAGGGACTTTTTAGTGCTTATTTACAAAAAAAAAAAGTTGTTGTGTGGGCTCGAACCCTGCCTGCCTACTCTTAAGCCGGGAACTCTACTGCTAAGCTATTTCTTCTTGGCTTACTTTGCATATGTAGTTCTCATATCCTTTTCCACTGATTGCTAACCGCAGTTGCACTAGTAGCACACCCGCGCACACGAGCGCACACAGTAGCACACATTTACGGGGGTTAAAAAAAATAAAACAGTTTTTATTTTCATTTTATAGCCTCTGTTCACTTTGTACACTGATGGTCTGTGGGGGAATGTGTTGTGTAGTGTGTTTGTTTACATTTCCATGGCTTCTCTCGTGGCTGTTTACTTTCAGCCATTATACACTTATGGGGGCGTGTCCGCATGCAGGGCTTAGCCTACGGACACGCCCCCTACTCTCTTACACGGACCGTGTAAGAGTTACAGTGTGATTCAGCATGCCTCATGCACCTCATGCATATGCATGACATGCTGACATCACACCGTTTAACTGCAGCCTCCATGTAAGAGTTATAACTCTTACACGGAGGCTTCCTGAATCTGGCCTAATATCTGATTTATGAATGAGGACATTTGGTACAAGGATATTACTGCGGTGGTGGTGCTGCGGTAGCGTTGTCGCCTCACAGTAAGATGTTGTCCCGTTCGATTCTCAACTAGAGCATCTTCTGTGTGGAGATATGCGTGAATGGGCGTAAATTCGTTGAAGGTTGTGTGTCAGAGCTGGCAACTCGGCACGTAAAAATCTGCTGACAATCATTAGCAGACCGGAGTTCCTCTGTGGTGACCCCTAACCGGGAAAAGCCGAAAGACACAACAACAACAACATTGGGTACAAGGATAATACAACTGAGGTGCCATAGATCTATGTACTATTTCCCATTCTAAACACTTAAACTCTGCATCTGACACATTAAATACTGAAAGATTTAAATTCTCAGGATCACTTTGCTTTCAGACAGTTAACCACATACATTCACCTGAGCCTGAACAAAGATGTGTTGGTCTCCTATATTGTTTGTTAATGTAATAAACTGTTGTCCCCTGCATACCCCTCAATTGTCCAGATTTTCTCAGAATGTCCAGATTTTTGCCTCATATTTTTGATCTGTTTCTCATATTTTTTTTTTGTTTTTTTCTGGCAAATCATTAAAGACTGAAGTAAGAAATTAATGACAAACATTTCAGTTGCAGACGTCATACCCTTCAGAAAATTCATGCTAATGCAAAACCTCTTATTCTAGCAACCTTTTTATGTTTATAAGAACAATATTTAAAAATTGTGCTTTGGGCCTTTGTCCTTCCACTATTTATGGTTTTGTCCAGATTTCTTGCACTAAGAAGTTGAGAGGTATGCCAGTGTGTCCAAATGAAACATCCACTGTGGTTGCCAAAAAAAAATAAAAGTATTCAAGGCAGATTTTTCTAAATTAAAAAAACAGGACTTCTTATGTAGCCCTCTGACTGTAAACAAGTCCTTTTGTAGCAAAAGTATTCAAAGCAGATTTTTCTAAATTAAATAAACAGGACTTCTTATGTAGCCCTCTGACTGTAAACAGGCCCTTTTGTAGCAAATAGAAAACAGATAAGAAAGGGTTAACTCTAAGAAGTCACAATGCCCCATTGTGATGTTTCACTTATATTACTTTATTCTGCCACTGTATTTATTTAGGTACCCTTAGTGTCCCTGTTTAATCACAAATGCTGTATATTACTTTATTTTGCCACTGTGTTTATTTAGGTACTTTTAGGGGCCCTGTTTGATCACAAATGCTGTATACTACTTTATTTTGCCACTGCATTTATTTGGCTACCTTTAGGATCCCTGTTTTACTACAAATGCTGATGTGTAACACCAGAGCATTCATCTGCAGCTATTGCTTACTTATGCAAGAATTCTATTCATCTCATTCCTTTTCCCACTGTCATTCCGCCTTCTATCTCACTTCATCCAAGAACTGAATGGATATCCTACTTTCTTGTTGTTCATATGACATATAATGTTTTGTATTGTGACAATACTTCTCCAGAGCAATATATTTAGTAAACACTTTCCCAATGTAGGGAATTACGCCCTTTCTCCACTGTAGTGCAATCCCAGAGTTGGGGTATGGGGGTATAGTGTCTATATTAGATCACTGAATGCTTAAAAAAGTGAACGGTGATTAATTGACCCTATGCAAGCGAAAGCTTACAATATCGAACTGTCAAAACAGTGATTTTTTTTCCCAAGGGAAGAAAAAAATCGCTGTTCCAACAAAAAAAAGAAAACACTTTAAACATTACATTAAATGGGAGGGCTTCACCTCCCTCACCCCCATACTTAAATATACCAACTCTGAGACCACACTACAGTGCCGAAAACGGCAAAGTAATGAAGCGGCCAAGCGAATTCTTTCCCAGGGAAAGAATTCGCTTAAAAGCCAGTTCGATATTTTGCCTTTTCAGTCCTTCAAGTTCAACCAAGATACATTCTTTTGAATGCGTCTTCGGTCTTCTAATAGGAACCTGGGGGCATAGCCGCCCCCCCCCCACCTAGTTTCATAATTCTTCTGTACTGTGGAATTGCGATATTTAGAAGTAGATCCATGTGTGTGTGTGTGTGTGTGTGTGTGTGTGTGTGTGTGTGTGTGTGTGTGTGTGTGTGTGTGTGTTTGTGTGTATATATATATAGACATATATATATATATATATATATATATATATATATATATATATATATATTAAAATAAATTAGGTCATGTTGTTTTCATTTTATGGGCAAATGACGTTTTGTTCAAAATAGACTAAATGTTTCTATGCTTTCATCAAATAAAGAGCAAACTGTTCTTATGACACCAAACATTTTATCAGGTCATGGATACAACAGATAAACTCTAGCATCTTATTATAACAAGGCTTATCGTGTTTATTAAGACTGGTAACCACTGATAAATACAGCTCTGTGCCATCTCTCCACCATTTTAAATCATTTTCTTTATCAGGAAAAGGAAAAGACTGATCCTTAAACATCCTCTTTCCTGTTTTGTAAATAATTTTTATAATAAAATGAAGGTAAATTAAAACAATCAGTTATTTCTCAGGTCTCTACTTGAAGATGTAAGGGAAAAAAATGATATTCATTTTTTGTAAGGTTACAGAAGCTAATGTACTGAAACAAAGAATTTTATGTAAATACATATACACACACACACACACACACACACACACACACACACACACACACACACACACACTGCTACTGTGACCCATTTAGATTTCAGAGTGGTATTTGACAAAGTACCACCCAAAAAGTGAACAAATTAAGATAGCCTTTGATTAGGTTATAGGGTGGGTAACATCGACATAAAAATGGCGAGACAAAAGAACACAGAGGGTCAAAACAACAGAGTCGACTCAAATGAAATGATGATCACTAAAGGGTAGCACAAGGATCACTAGTGAAATGAGGACATCTCTGTGTCTGTATTAGTCACACTGCAAAAAACTCTGGAATGAAGAGTGCGAATTTTTGCTTAAGACAAGAAAATAAGAACCAGGACTGGCAACTGAAGAAAGGATGAAAAGGTACTTGACAAGACTGGTAGAATTCTAAAAACACAACAACTTTACTTCAGAGTGACTGCAAGTTAATGTATATGGGTAGCAATAATGAGCAAATGGAGAGTACAAACTGAGGGGAAGAAATGCCAGTAACAAAACTAGAAAGGGACCTCAGATACTCGTATCAGAAAGCCTAAAGGTAATTAAGCCCCATGACAAGGTAACAACAAATGCGAACAGGGCAGAAAGATGTCTTGCCAGTAGAAAACAAGTTGTTCTATTGTCCCTCTTGGCATACACCTCAGAAGGCTACATCTGAAGTATTGCGTAGTGCGTTGCAGACCTGAATTGTGCCATGCTCTAGACAGAACAGAGGCAGTGCAAACGATGCAACAAAAATGGTGAACAATCTTCATCAAGTGACAGGTGAAGAAAGGCTACTGGAGATAAATATATATAATCTTGAAGAAAGGAGGCGGTAGACTGGGGAGAAATGACAGAAACAGGGATCAGTTATTCAGATACAGCTCGCCACATTGATGGACAGTTTTCGTAGACAGGTTCCTCAAAACTGACAGGAAAATGACTGTTGACACTGTTTCCCCAAGTGTCAATGCAGTCTACTCAATGGCAATAATAATGTTTTTGCGTGAGTGTGTGTGTGCATGCACTCACACATGCACACCTTTGTGTGTGTTGATGTGCGGTGGACATCGTATGTGTGCATGTTCAAGTTGCTGAATTCAGACAGTCTGAGACTTCATTGCAATAGTCCTTTACAAACTACCATGCATTCAACAAGAAGATTTAAGTACCTCACAGAATTTAAGAAGATAAAAATCCAGATTTCAAAATGTTTGGACCAGTCTAGCAGACAGCCTCCACCATCCAGCAATAATGCACTGAACCTAGTTTTCTAGTCTGACATCTTAGCAGGGGGCAGAGGACACCTAGGAAAATCTGGAGACTTTAACGATGTCACCTACCTGCAGAAGGAATACTGCACATTGACTAGATAATAAGATAAAGAAACCCATTACCTATCCATTGCATAGTCTGAGGTGACACAAGCACACAGCTGCATACTCAGTGATACATGATCATGTCTGATCTCAAAATGGCAGCTAAATGTCAGTCATGATATTGTATACATGGTAGGTAAAACTATATCATGCATACAGCATTAGAGCTGCCACACAATGGTTATCATGCTTTGGTGAAGCACTCATAAAGTAATTCTTTGGTAATATAACAGACTTCAGTTATCCCCCGTGCCCAAATGGTAAGACTTGCTGTAATAAACTACTATATATGTATGGGGTCCTTAGATGCTCCCCACCAGCCTATTTGCAGCATGCAATACAGGTCCACATGTATGTTATATCTAGTATTCCAATAATTTGGGCTTTCCACCATATAATACCAGCAGTACCATTTTACTGATGAAGTGATGCCCAAATAGGCTTGGATGGGCATGTCCAATACTTTCAACTCCAGTGTAAAATTTCAAAGTGCTGTGATGTAGTGAGTCTGTCCTTTTCAGAATCAGCTGCAAGGCTTTGGGAGTCTTCATTGGCCTATGAAGCAACTGTAAAGATTTTCATAGAATGTCTTTTTCTCATATAATTGTGGTTTTCTGGCACATCATTGGCAAATAATTGAGGGTTGAAGTCAGAAAATAATGACAAATATTTGATTTTCAGACTTCGTACCCTTCAGAAATTCAGACTGATGCAAAATATGTTATTCTATCAACTTTCTAAGTTTGTAAGAGTAATATTTAAAACATTTCCCTATTTTTGGGCCATTGCTCCCCCATTATTTATGGCTTTGTCTGGATTTCTTGATCTAAGAGGTTAAGAGGTGTGCTATGCAATAAGAGGTCTCCTAGAGCCCTGTACTGGGGTTACTGCATGGAGTATCATGTAACTTTTTTCAGAATCCCACTATGAGTGTGTAAACTCTTGAAACTAAGGAGAAAATCCAGTTTGAAAATGCAATTCATTGTTGAAGGCATATCAGAGTTACAAATTTGTTTAGGTTTTTTTGATTTTGATTTTTTACAAAAAGGGTGGTGGATTGTTGGAGCAGTCTTCTTGAACAGTTAGTGGCATCAAAGCAGAACTGCATGGACAGACATACAATAACTGTTAGGTTGGCAGAAGTAAAAAGAAAATGCTGCTGATTAAGTAGGACTTGCAGTTTATTATTCCTAAGGTGGGGAAACAGGCAGACGAGAAGAGCCAAATAACCCTGATCTGCCATCAAAATCTACATTTCTGTGTTTGACTAACTGGAGCTGTACATTTAAATGTTTTTTTTGTTTGTTTTTTTTTTACCAAGTCAAAACTTTAGCTTCTCTCTCTGTGTTTAAGTTTTCAAAGCAAGTACAACATGCTACAATAAAGATAATGTACTATATCTAGCAAAACAGATTTCTTCAGACCAAGTAAATTACTTGTAGTTCACTGTTGCAAAATAAGAAATGCTGCAAAATGATAAACATCCAAAGCATTCATGGCAGAGTATTGTTTTTCACTACCCAACAAGGTCATCAGTATCTCTTCCAATGGAGTAGTGATTGTTAAAGCATAACAGACGCCACAGTAATTTAACACTTTCATGGTACTTAGCTACAGAGTCAGCAAAGCATTTGACTGCAGAGCCACACAACACAATTTTGTAAAAATGACATGGTGATTGATGTCATAATTTAAATCAGGTAGTATCATAATTCTGAAGGCTGTATACTCCACCTTTGCCCACATTGTTTTTTTTTTTTTATTTCAGTACCCTCAAAGACATAATACAGATGACCTGGTGATTCTCAAAATTGCTCAGAGATGTATGTGTGTGTGTGTGTGTGTGTGTGTGTGTGCTTGTGTGTGTGTGTGTGTGTGTGTGTGTGTGTGTGTGTGTGTGTGTGTGTGTGTGTGTGTGTGTGTGTGTGTGTGTGTGTGTGTGTGTGTGTGTGTGTGTGTGTGTGTGTGTGTATACATGCTGTGAGTGAGTCAGCCAGTCAGTCAGTATTAATGCTTGTGTGTCTACCTGTGTTCATGAATATGTCAGTGTGCTTCCTATGATGAGCTGACACCCAGTCCAGTATTAGTTTCTTTACCTTGTGTCCAATGAGTGCACAGATAGGCTCCAGCTCCCCTGTTAATTATGTGGCTAATCACAAAATAAATCAATGAATACCACAATTCTAAACATTTTGTTAAATGCACTTTAAAAATTATGATGCTGATAATTATTCAGTAGTCATAATGCACATTAAGCAGCAGACCTGAGCCCTGAAATAAATGTTGAATTGTAGCAGCTACATCTAGAGCCGAGATCACAAGACTCCTAGTGTATAGCCCCTGAGTGAGCACAGGAAGTGCCTTCTGATTGCAAAGCAATACATTGCTTGTACATGGACAAATCAGCAAATACATAAATAGATTGACATTTTTCCCACAGTCCTACAACCCTCTCCATGCCACAAACATAATATTTTAGGTCACCTAAAAGATGTAGCTTTAGTAGCAGAAATTCTAGAAATCCTGTTTACAAAGTATTTAACTACATACAGTATCTTACTCCTCTCCTCTCCTGTTCTGAAAACAAAATACATTTGACTTCCACAGCTAAAAGCTTTGGACTTAACAATCAGTCTTGCCCTATTAAATCTATTCAGCAGATATCTGCATCCTAGAAGTGATATTGTCATTGTGCAAGGGTCTAGCTTGACATACAATATGTAGAATATGGTGTGCACGCGTTTTGAATAATTTGGCATGCAATGATATGTGCCTGATTGCTTAAATAACTACAAGTTTTAAAGCCCTGCATATTTATCATACTTTGAATTTGTCACAGTTTGCAAATTGGGTTTTTCAAAGAATAACATTTTTTTCTTCAGCCTGTTACATACTATTTTTTTCCTGCACTGAAACGTTATGCTCTCCAGAAACATGCACTGTCTGGGGTAGCGGGCTATATAATTGGATCAGGCTGGAGCTGCATTCTGGAATAATCTCAAATATAGTGGTTACACCCCTGCATGGTGGCATACTCTAAAAGAAATATTCAGTCTCTTCTGAATTTCCTTTTATAAATTTAGGGTCCTTTAGCGACTGAGTGTATACTATGAGAAAGTAAAGATCTGTTCCTTTTATCTAGCTCCACATTTAGGAGAACAATGTATATTCCATGTTACCATTTTCTATAATTGCTGCGTTCTTTAACATGCAAACATCAGAGTTAACTTTAACAATATATCCAGTATACTGACTGCCCATTCCTCCTTTCCCCCTCCCATCATGTGGTGATATATACTCCCTGTTAAACATATTCATCAATCTGCAAGTAGAAGCACAGTCTAGGTTAATAGAATTTGAATTGGTTCATAATAAAATATCAAGCCATGTTATGTCACTATTCAAAAACACCATAAATAAAAAAATCAACATTGCAAAATACAAACAAATATAATGATTTTTGCAAGAAGGCTATGTCCACATACCTCTGATCTCTCTAAATATTCTACTCTCAAAGTCACACAAACTCAGGAAAAAAAGGGAAAATTCCCAGAAGTAAGAAATTCACATTTTGCTCTATATTGTAAGAATCTGACCTCAGATATGCTATTCAGTTCTATGGTTCGTATTTGCACTGCTGATGCAATGTAGCACTGCCATTTCAAATTCTCGAAAAGATACCCAACATTTTAACTGTTGAAATGCAATCACATAGGTTCGTAGCTTCATAGGTAAGTACTAGGCTAGCTGCCTTTGTGCCCCATTTTAAGCCCAGCCACTTTCCTTTTTTGTGCTTGAATTAGCCTAACCCATTTGGCTAAATATTGGCCTTACCCATCCCGTGGTCAGTAATTTTATATTACCCCTTATAGGAACAACTGGGTTCATACCATAGATAATTTGAGGGGATCCATGCATGGGATAAAGAATTTGGGAGCTGCTTCTGTCCATTAGTAATACAGAGGGCAGTTCTATGGTAAATTTTCTGTTTCCCATCCATAAATCCAAGTTGTACTTGAATATGGACAGGGATGAATTTTGTTTTATGTAGATGGCTTGTCTGTTCCAGAGCAGTGGTATCCTCTACAAGATATGCCTATCCCTCCAAGTCATTCTGTTGATGTTGCGGAAGAGGTTTTAGATCCCTAAACCAAGTATTCTTGATGCCATTCGACTAGCTGATGTGCAGAAAATCCATATATCCCAGAAAAAGGTCACCTTTTAGCAGTCTGTATAATACCAAGTATAGTGATAGAGCTTTGAGTCACTCCTTACAGGACATGTTGTTTAGGCCTTGTATCCTTTTAGTAAGGTATCTCTGTGGGAATTCCAGTTGTTGCATGTGTCTGGAGAGATACATGCAAAAGGGTGAATTACATTCAATGACTGGCCTAATGAGGCCTGAGTAAAAGGGACAATGACATCTCTAGATCTAGATACAATCTCTTTGTGTATAAGCTGTGCAATATAAATAACATAAATAACTGTAGTGCTCCCTTTCTAAATCCAGCAATGATTTTATGATGGTTTATTATCTGTCTGAACACAAACCTGTCTATCATACAAATATTTGTACAACTTTTCGCCACCATATTCTATAACTAAAAGTTTTTTTTTCAGTCTGAGAATATTCTATTTAGGATTAGTCACAACTCTCTTTACAGTAACACTGCATCTTTTATCAGATTGATTGACATCCAGCTTATATCAGAAATGGTTTTGTTACATCATAATAACAAAGCACTGGAGAATCTGTTAGGAATATCTAGAACAATTTCTGAAGTATTTCTCTCCTTTTCTAGTTCACAATGCCACTCTATAGCCTTCTCAAGCAGTTTTCTTAGAGACATAAGCACTTCCAATGGGTTTGGAATGAACTAGAATAAATACAGAAACATACCCAAAAGTCTCAAAGAAGCATGTTTGCGTGCTATTCTTTTTTCATCCGGATAGATTCACCTCCTCCAGATCAGGTAGTACACCTTGATGAGTAGAGATATGTCCCAGTTATTTGATACCAGACACATGCTAACATTTCTTTTTGTTCAGCTTTATTCTACCTCAGCCTTTTCATCAACTTTCTCAGTTTCTCATATGTTTCCAGTTTTAATTTACCCCAGACCAATATATCATCTATGATGCTTACAACACATGCTAACCCCACAATCATCTATGCAATAGCTCACTGAAAGACCTCAGGTGATGAAAAAATATCAAATGTCATTCTCAGAAATCTGTACTTTCCTAATGGTGCATTGAATTGAATGTACACATCTTCTGATTATCTAGATAGTTTGAGTTACCATTAGCACTGAAAAATATTTAGCTCTAGTCATCACAAAAAACAACCTTTTCAACAGTCTTAAGTGGTTACGCTCCCTAGGAATTACTGTGCTTAGATCTTGCAGTCTATGCAGATTATAATTTTGTCTGATTTAAGTACACTAAACTATTATCCGATAGTAATGGCTCAGTTTGCATCACAGCCACACAGAACCGATCTGTACATTTTAATTACTCCTCACTTCTTTGAATTAGTTTAACCCAAATTAAAGGCACTGACACTGATGCAGGAAGATCTGGGCAGGGAGGGGAAAAAAGGGTAGCTTTGCTGGCTTGTGCACCCAAGGGAAAGAAAGAATGTGGTCTTGGCTGGTCAGCCATGCCCATGAAAATAGTTGCTTGCATGTAAAGAAATGGCCATATGACTAGGGGCCTTAGGCTTGGTAATCCCAAGCTGTTTTTGGTAGCTCTTAAGGGGTTTCTGTAGATGTGCACATGCATTTCAGGAGGGATGTCTCAGTGGTAATTTGGGTGCCTACATCAGCCACTGGGGAAGGATTAAGGCCATATAGAAATAGCCCTATAGCTCACAATCAGAATAATGTGAAGCTACTAGAGGGTGGTGTAGTTCAAGCACAGTTGACAAAAAGATTAAGGTCTCTGCCTCCCATGCACAAAGTACAAAGTTCGATCCTGACCTCTGGCCAATGCCTGTTTGGGATTTGCATGTTCTCCCTGTGTCTCTGTGGGGTTCCTTCTACCACCTAAAACATGCTGAGTATTTCCATCTCAAACTCACCAAAGAATGGAACTGTGAGCAGCAGCACAAACTCTACATGGCACACTATAGGGGGGAGAGTTCTACAGACAATGCAGGGCTAGCCACTCAACAGTGTAAAATGTGACTCTAGGTGATTCAGTCACATTGACTAATGTCACCAAATGGGCAGGGGTATTTGCCAGTGATAAGTGGGTTGAGAACCCGGCCTACACCAACCTATGCCAGATACCCATGCTAATGGTGGGAGAGGTATATGAGCCCCTATTGGTCAATGTGTGTCCAATTGCCTAGCTTGGATTACCTGAGATAGCTCTGTGGAGTAAAAGCTGGACACAAAACCAATCAACCTGCCAAACACGAACTAAGAAATGCTACCCTGAGTATAGGTTCAATAACAGAACAAGGCTTGGAAGTGAACGAAATCATGATAAGGAGAAGGATGGACATCTTATGTATCCAGTGAAAAACTTTTCTAAAGCAAACTTCATCTTACTTAAGACAGAGGTGGTAAGTTTCACAGCCCCCACACTAAAGGATAATGCTGCCCAAGATGCAGAATCCTTTACAAATGCACTCTATGAGCACCTACAAGGATTCATGGATCGTGCCATCCCTAGCAAAACCAAGACTCACTCCCCTAAGAGAAGGAATCCAGTCTGGTGGACCGGGCCCTGTCATAAATAGGTTATACAATAAAAGGAGGAAACTAGTTCAGAAAAAAAGCAAATCCCAAGAAGGAAAGACATCCCTGATCAGTATCAGTAAGAAACTAAGGTCACTCATAAAATCATCCAAGGCTAACTTTGAAAGAAAAATAGCCAAGGATTCAAAAGATAACCACAAAGCCTTCTTTACCTATGTCAAGAATCTAAGTGGCAACTCGCAGATATGCTCTGAGCTAGTTCAAAATAGCACAAAATATACTGAACCTATTGATATTGCCAACATCCTGGCAGATAGATTCAGTGTAAACTTCACCCCCCTCTCACCTCCAAAAAGGCCCACAACAATACCGGAAAGCTTAGTGTCCCGGAAATCACAGACGCACAGGTGAAAATAGCCCTTTCAAAAGCCAAAAACACAGCATCAATGGGGCCAGATGGTGTCCCAGGATGCATCTTGCATGAACTACAGAATGAACTAACCCCCCACCTAAACACGCTCTTCAACCTCAGCCTCTCCAAAGGCTACGCACCCATAGAATGGTGCACAGCAACGGTTATTCCACTCCACAAAGGAGGGGCCACAACTGACCCTGGTGACTAGCCTGATCTGCAAGGCTATGGAGCGCATCATCATGGAACTCATTAACAAAGACATTGGGAACCTCAAAACACTTGACCTGACCCAGTTTGGCTTTGTTAAGGGCAGATCATGCCTACAAAACCTGGTTGACTTCTTTGAGACAGTCACCAAGGCCACAGACAAGGGAAAGGTGGTTCACACAGCCTACATTGACCTCACCAAGGAGTTCAACACCATTTCTCACTCAGGTATTATAGAAAAACTCACCAGCCTGAACATAAACCCCTATGTCACAAGATGGGTTGCCAACTGGCTTACAGACAGAACTCACACGGTAAGAATAGCAGGCTCCAGGTCCGACTCTAAACCAGTCACAAGTGGTGTCCCACAAGGCTCGGTCCTGGGACCCCTACTGTTCAGCATATACTTCTCTGTAGTACAGGCAAACACAGGAGGACTATGGCTAACCAAGTTCGCCAATGACTGCAAAACTGGGAGCCATAAATGACTCTCCGTCTGACACGGACATCCTCCAAAAAGGCCTTACTGAGACAGACACCTGGTGTCAAAGTCATGGCCTCAAGCTAAATGCCAAAAAAATGCATAGTCATCCCATCTGGGAAAAACAAAAAAACCCACGAATTACCACATAGGTGGCAGCCCCATCAATACAGAAGAGATAATAAGAGATCTGGGGACCCAGGTAGATAGTAATCTCTCCTTTGACAATCATATTGCCAAAGTAGTTAGGAAATCTTTCTATGTGGCCCATCTAATTACAAAAGGGTTCGCATCTAGAAATAAAGAGGTTATAGTGCCCCTCTGCTCGTCACTCATCAGACCCATCATAGAGTACAATGCCCCATTTGGGATGCATCTCACAAGACACTTCCAACAGCTGGAAAGACCATAAAAGTATCTCACCAAGAGGATTACTGGCCTCAAACATATGATCTATGCAGACCCACTGAAAAAACTCTGGCTGTACTCAGTGGCATATCGCTTACTCAGAGATGATCTCTGCCTGACTTGCAAAGCCATGTCCAACTCAGAATTGATGGACATTCTCCACCTAAAGAAATCCAAGTCACTACGAGCCACCTGCTCTAGTGAGCTAAACCTCACCACAACAATAAATAGAACATGCTGTAGGGATAGATTCCTGTCACAGAGACTCCCCATGCTTTGGAACAAAATTCCTAACTACATTAGGCAGAGCCCCTCACTAACACTCTTCAAGAGAAACCTTGACGAGTGGATGGGTAGCAGAAAATACACCCTGGGATCACTTCATTGGCTTTGCTTGATAGAGGCTCAGTTAATTAATCAATGGGGTGGCGAAAGCCGATACACTCTGGCTAGGCTTATAAATGCCCTCAGGCAGATAGCCGAGTACCTACCTATGAACCTATCCAGGAGTCAATGTGAAAGGGCAGTGCAGAAAAGACACTTGGCTTGGGATCCAGAGTCTACTCAGGAGGAGGGCAGACTAGAAATGGTGTGGGAATTGGGGTGAGGGAGAGGCTTCAGAAGATAGAGGGGGATGTCATCAGAATTAGTGACAGACTCATGGCAATCAGTCTCCAGCCTAATGATAGGACAGTATTCATAATCTCAGCCTATGCCCCACAGCAGGGTTGTGAGAGTTAAGAAAAGAGTGTATTCAGACAGCAGTTGCAGGGCCTACTAGACAGAGTAGGACAATATGAATTGGTGTTAATAATGGGTGACTTGAATGCACATATCTGGACAGACAGAGCAAGATATGAGGAATGCCTGAACCCACATGGGTGGAGCAACAGGAGTAAAAAGGAGAGGCCATTCTAGATTTCTGTCTGGCAAATATTTTGATAATAGCCAACACTGGGTTCGGAAAGCAAGAAAGTCACAATATCACATACAACAGTAGCCAACATGAAAGTCAGGTAGACTTCCGCCTAGTAAGGAAAGGGCACTGGGGTAGAACCAGTGATTGCAAAGTCATCCCCAGTGAAACAGGTGGCCCACAGCATAAACCACTAATTGCCACAATAAGCTGCAAGCAGTGGTCAGAGAAGGCTCTAAGGTCAATATAGACCAGGCTGAAGACCTGGAAGTTGACAGGAGAGAAAGCACAACAGTTCAAGAAATTACTGAGGGCTCTAGCACCCCAAGAAGAGGAGAAAATAGTTGAAGTTGAAGAAGAATGGCAGCGCCTCAAAACAGCATGTGTGAGGACTACAGGACAGATATGTGGTCAAGCCAGGTGTGGAAATAAGATAGATAAGGAAAGTTGGTGATGGAATGCAGAAGTCTAGGAAGTCATCAAAAGAAAGAAGCAGTGCAGGAAACATGTGAGACAGGAAAGACAGACCAGTCTAGGAAGGAACACTAGTTGAATAACAAACAGGCTAAGAAAGAAGTTGCAATAGCAAAGAACAAGGCATCAGAGACACTCTACAGCACAAAGAAACTATATCAGGTTGCAAGGCAAAGGTAGAAAGATAAAGAAGATAGTCAGACACCCTTCATAAAGGATGCTAGCAACAACCTGCTCATCAGTCCACAGGACATCAAAGGTAGGAGGAAGGAGTACTACCTGCAGCTTCTGAATGAATAAAACCCCACAGAAGCTGTACTACCCCAGACATAACCTACAATGAGAGAAAAGGAGGACTCACCATGGAAGAAATAAGAACAGCACTAAGAAAAATGAAGTCAGGAAAGGCAGCAGGCTTAGATGAGGTCACAGCAGGTATGATAAAGATGTTGGGTGAGATATGGAAGAAATGGTTCCTGAGGGTACTCATAGCAGTGTTGAGAGATAGGCATATCCCAGATGACTGAAGAATAAACATACTCATGCCAGTGTACAAGAACAAAGGAGACATCCACAACTGTGGGCAGCACAGAGGTATCAAACTCCTGTAACACTGCATGAGAGTTCTGGAGAATGTGATTGATAAATGAATATACAGAGTAATAGAAAGTAAGATGAGAGATAAGCAATTTGTATTCAGATCAGGATGCAGCACAACTGACCCGATGTTTGCAGTGAGACAGATAGTTGAGAAGAGACCTGGAGAAAGCATATGACAAAGACACAAGAAAGCTGATTTGTGCAGTCCTGTGGTGGTTCAAAGTCTCAGAAATACTGGTAGAATTAGTACAAGCTATGTACAATAACCCAGTGACTCAAGTATGAACAGTGTTCAGGCTCACAGAGGGGCTCCCAATAGGAGTGGATGTGTACCAGGGACAGGGATCAACTGTGAGCCCACTGCTGTTCATACTGATGATGAACTATATTAGCAAACAGGTTGACAGGGGCAGATCAACAAAGTTGCTATATGCAGATGATGTGACATTACAGGAAGACTCTGAGCAAGAACCTCATCAAAGGATAGGGGAATAGAATGCAAAACTGAAGGCACATGGGTTGAAACTGAGTACAGATAAGACAGTGGTAATGACAGCAAATAGGGGAAGTGAGGAGAAGCTGAGAACTGTGATAGAAGGAAAAATAGTGGAACAGGTTAACAGTTTCAAATATCTGGGAGTGCTGGTTGAGGAGAAAGGAAGTCTGAATGAGGAGGTCAAAGCTAGAATCAGAGGGGCTGCAACCAACTAGCACGGAGTGCCAGGTGTAGTATATGACAGAAGAATGCCAAAGAAGATGAAAAATAAGGTGTACAAAACAGTGGTGTGACCAGTACTACTGTATGGCACAGAAACCTGGGCAGTAAAGGCAGAGCAGCTGAGGAGGCTAGAAGTAATGGAGAAGAAGTGCCTGAGATGGGTAGTAGGATGCACACTGTGGAACAGATAAAGAAATGAAGGCATAAGAGCAAAAGCCAAAGTAGCTCCAGTTCCAGAAAAGGTCAAGGAGAACAGATTACAGTGCTTCAGGCACATGTGCAGAAAAGCAGAAGACAATCTGGTGAAGAAGATTTGGGACAGGCAGGCAGGAAGAAGGCAAGAGAAAACAAAGGCACCCAGCAAAGAGGTGGATGGATTGTGAAAAAGAAGACCTGCGACAGTCAGGCATGAGTGTCAAAAAAGTCAAGAGAGTGGCTTTGAATAGAGAGAGATTGTGACGGTTGACACAATACCCCTACGCCATGGAGAAAAATAGGAAAAGGGGGGGTTAATGATGATGGTAATGTAAGGCAGGATGCAATAGGGATGGGGAAAGCTAAACTTATCTTGGCCAGGGACAAGGCTATATATCTCTGCCATTTGAGCAGCGACAAGAATGCAGGCAGGGGCACAAATAACTTTCAATGCTGCCTAAATGATGCCCCTCCCAGCTGGTTAGACTCATGCTTTACTGAGTGTGTCTCTAGTACTTCAGATGGCTAGGATGAGCATAATTCAGAAAGGCTTTATAGTCATCAACCATGATGGCTAAAAACATCATCCCCCAAAAAACTTCTTTGCTTTAGTTTAACAGGAATTCTCCTTGGTACATATAAAACAAAAAACCTCTGGGATTAATTTAATAATATACTGACTGAAAATGTAACCCAAGATCAATAAACAAATCAGCATAACTTTCAAACAAGTCAGTCTTGTTTTCAGACCTCTCTCTTTTGTTGTCTGAATCAGCCTTTACTGGCACTCTGTCCATTTTATCTTTCATTACAGCATTGCTATTCTGCGCTGAATTACTTTGTGGCTGTGCTGCTCAAATGTGTGTGAACTGTCTGTTTCACAAACATGACTCATCTGCTCTGCAAATCTGCAAATCATGTCCAGCATGACTGTGCAAAAATGTTTGCATTCAAGAACATATGAATTAAGTACTGCACAAATATGCAACTCTTGCTTCATGTTGTTGTGTCTTTCGGCTTTTCCCGGTTAGGGGTCACCACAGCGGAACTCCGTTCAGCTAATGATTGGCAGTAGATTTGTACGTGTCGAGTTGCCAGCTCTGACACACAACCTTCTACGAAGGTACGCTCATTCATGCATGTCTCCACACAGAAGACGCTTTAGCTGAGAATCAAACAGGACAACGTCTTACTGTGAGGTGACAACGTTACCGCAGCACCACCACAACGTGTGAATGTTAATTATCACTGAGTGCGTACTGCTCTCTAACATTCTGAGGGTGGATCTGCACAGGCTGTATATATTTAATCATGTTCAACTGTACATAAGCCATTCTTCCCAGAATACTGCCTTGTTGAAGTGGCACAATTTAAAATAAAAGGTAGTATGTATTTTTTTTTTTTTTTTTTTTGTAAATAGAACCTAGTTCTTTTCAACCCATCAATATTGACTTATGGACTAAATCGATCAGTAATGCAAGTTTTAGGCCATGTGTGCCTTGCAAACTCAAACTTCTGAATGCACATTTGTGAAGAAGTTTAACTTTGCAGTAGCACCAAGCATAAAATTAACACTTTTGCCATTGATAGTTTTTCAGTCCTGTTTTTGCGACAACATTCTTGTACTTTTGCCCTTTCTGATGCATCTGTATTAAATGTTCACATATGTATTGCATTCACAAACAACTTGTTTGTTTACTGATTCTGAGTAAACAATTGACTTGTCTGAACTCTTGTTTGCATCAGTTACTTGCAAATTGCTTTCTGTCCCCTCATTATCCTACCTCATTTTTGATTTGCCCTGCTTAATCAAAGAACGACAACATTTACCCTCATGCTAATAACCACACTTGGAGCAATATGATGTCTGCACAGATAAGTCTTCATTTAAACTGTGCAGTCATGGTGTAGCTTCCTGTTATATCATTTTACTGTTATGCATTTCCTGCATTGTTTAATAGTATCTGCACCAACAACCTATTCTTCTTTCCTTCAGCTGAATTTACTTTTGGCCCAGTTTATTGTTATGCACACCAATGTTATCTGCAAGCTCTTATTTGAATACTTATTTTGCGTGCTCTGCTTACATTCATACATTTATTGATTGCTAAATCTGATACAGTCTGAAGTTTGCTTAAATTTTTTTTATTTTTTGCCACCGACAATTCTGTCTGAGTAATAAATCCGGCAACACATCAACCTCATTCTTTAGCTCTGTGTCTGAACTCATTAACATATACATCAATGTTTTCTTGGGACCCTTAGGTACTCTCCTAAGAAAAATGCACTCCTTCAAATAAATGTTGTCTAACTGTAAAGTTTAAATTTTGTTAGATTCTTCTCAAAGCTGGACAACTAAAAGTTGAATGTACCATTGTTTAGAGAAATCTCCACTAGGTTACTGTGGTGAAAGAAGCATTCTGTAACCACGACCCAAAATCAAATGCCCTGTTTTTTGGAACAGGTAATCCACCGTATGTGTTGTTACAAGAACTACTGCTAGATTGCACCTCCCTCAAGTTGTGTGGAGGCAACCACCAGACCATTTCATCAAGTTCCATAGTTCCCTCTGCAGCTTCCATTCATGTCAGAGGAAAAAAATCAACTCTGTTTACTCCAGTTTGGTGAACTGTGTTAACTGTAGGTGTGTAAACCATAACATGAGCAGGAGTGTGATCACCAGCTGCTGAGGTGGGGAAAGTAGAAGTGTACTGATCACATCATCTGAAAAACTGAGATAATAATTTCTCCTGTTTTTACAGGGGTGGATGTCTAGATTAATGTCCTTGGTTTAATAAACAGACATTTTTAAGCAAAAAAAAAAATGAAAAATAAGACAAAATGATGAAAGGCATAGAAAATGGTAATTTTCTTGCATTTGCAAAGTTGACAGCTATTCTTTCTATTAGCAAATGCTCTCAGTAGGAGACGAGAGGTCTACAGGTGCAAGCAATTGCATATAAGAAGCCTGAGTAGACATTAACCTTTATCCCTACTTCATTAACCTGCATCTTGTGTGAAATTTACAAAGATTATCTCATGCATCTGCAATCGTAGTAGTTTTCTTTTCTAGTTGACAACTGTTTTTACTTGGAAACAAGCTATCTGCAAGTACAAGAAATTAACAATGAAAGTCTGTACACTGTGTGCTGATAGGAATATGAGGTACATTATAATTCACTTTTAAAGATACATTGGCAAGTTGTTCAATGAAAAATAAATGAAGACTGAAATGGCAGGAAGTGAATTACTTATATAAGCAGTTGCCTCTCCAGCAGCCCTAATATTTTAATGCATTGAACATAACCTTGCACAATTTATTTTATATATTTACAGGTAGGGTAGCAGGTGCATTTTTTCTTAGGGATAAATGTTAATGTCTACTGAAAGCAAGAAACTCATTTTCACATATATGAGGGGAATAGAGATAAGAAAAGAACAGAAAGAAATCAGAAAATGTGTGAGCACAAGCTAAAATATGCACTTTAGCTGGGGTAGTCTTAATTTTTTAATATCCAGTGTTTGTGAGCGCCGCCATCAATTTGGATCAACTGCTCCTATCTGGATGGGTAAGCTTCCTTTTTTGAATATGTGCATGATTTTGTGCATTTGGTGCAAGTCAAAAGAGGATGGAAGAGTCATGAGTTTCAACTGAGGTAAGAAGTCTTGAAAAATGTGAGATACGGGTTCAAATGAAGATGAGAAGAAGTAACTCCATAAGAGATCAGCCTACCAAATAGTAGTTTGCGCATGTAAACTAAAAGTTAGAAATACACATTCAGAACAATGGTCATGTATAATAGGTGGGAGTAATAGCTTTCTATCATAATGGCTACTCTGTCCATATTATAGAATGTAAAAGACCTTACAAGTATAGACAAAAAACAGAGTATTGATTTACATAGGGAAATGTAAGGTGAAAACAGTAATGTTCCAGCGACACATTTGGATAGAAATTATGAGAAAGGAAAATATGAACAATAATACTGATTGCTAGGTGCAAATTTACCACTAGTTTAGCACCCTTGTCCCTCATGGATAGGAGCAACACATAAATGTTATGCTCTTAAGGTCTAAAATATCATAGAAATGTATAGCAAGACTTCTAAAGCTCCTTATAGATCAATAGCCTAGTAAATATTTATGAACCTATGAATTGCTAGAAATGCTCCAATACTGACAGAAGAGGAAAAAAGACAATAATGGTAGATTTGAGGTAGTTTGGGGTACTGGAAGGGGAGAAAACGCACACTGGCATGTATTTATATTCCACCACAAAGTGCTATTATGGAGCGTAAGAGAATTTTGGGAAAAATAATCCGCTTTTTGTAGGTATTATCTATATGGGGGCTGTATCCTGATTTTACAATAGTGCACATCAGGGGGACCTAAAAGGAAAAATATAACAAAAGAGTGTAGATTTCTAAAGAAATATATACAAATATTTGATATGGAAGATGTGATATCAGTAGTAGGAGCACAGGTAGAATTTACATATTATTCCCCAGCAAGCAATAATTGGACCAGATTGGACAGAAATCATATTTCACAGGAGATTGTGCTGTTAATTGAAAACTTTAACACTCATCCATTAACTATTTCAGATTGTGTACCAAAAAAAAAAAACTAAGATAAAGATGCAGGGTAATGAAGTAAAAAATGACACATCATCAGTTTCCTGTTCACTTTGAATTTGTAGGAATGAATAGTGGACTTGATATGATAATTACTAAAGAAGACAGAACTTTCTTCACATGGGTTTGCTAGTGAGTGGGATAAAATGAAAATGGATTTAAAAAAAGTACTAGAAATAAAAGAGAAATATACAAGAAAGAAGTAATGAAGAAGTATTTAGACAAAGGCCAAAGCATTGCAGAATAGGAGGAATCTAACAGAGCAAGAAGAAGGACTGCAGAGTGCTAAATGGAAAATAAGGGAGTGTTTGGATAATATGCTTGAGTTTAGAAATGTTGCTGTTAAGCAATTACTTTTGGTGATAAGTCCAGTGCATAAAAACTTTTTAGCATAACAACTTAGGCAACAGAAAATATAAAGGGTTGTCAGCAAATTTAAGAAGCCTATGACAGGAAAAATAACCAGAGATCCTATAGAGGTACTAGAGATTTTCTGAGACATTTTATGAACATTTGTATATAAAGCAAAGAAATGCTGAAACACAAAAATGCACACATAGAAATATTTTGAAAGACATAATTATTCCAAGGTTAGAGGTAGATGAGGTTCAATAGCTAGTACCTAAGACAGAAAGAAATATGGTAACAATGGTGATAATCAATCAATAGAGAGTCTCCAGAAACAGGGAGTATTCCTGTGGAAATGTAGCTAGAAGAAACTGGTAATGATCTGGAAGCTATTGTTTAACAGTATTGTAAAAAGTGGCAGGAATTACCAGCATGTTGGAAGAAAGCTGCGGTATCTGTATTACCTAATGCAGGTAAAGACACTTCAGACTTGGCTTCATGCAGACCTATTTCAGTTTTAAAATATGATTATAAAGTGCTTATGCCTTGACTAGATAAGAGAATAGGAAAGGTGTTCCCAAATTGACAGATATGGATGGATATGGTTTTATGGAGAGAAGGCAAACATTTGACAACATTAGCAGGACAATGGTGATCCAGACAGAAGCAGAATGCAGAAAATGCATTCAGTCAGCAGGGAATTTATGAGATGGGCAATGTAAGCATTTGCAATCCCTGATTTATAGGGTTAATTAGGAGGATATATGAAGGGTCAGAGTCAAGAATTAAAGTGGGACATTCCTTTTCAACAAGCTTTGTTTGAGCACTGTAGCAAAGGATGGGTGTCCTATTTCCTGTTTATTTGCTTTATATTCAAAGCCACTGGCAAAGAAAATAAGGGACTCATAAATTCAGAAATATAAATGGTATTACAGTAATCAAGTAGAGTTAGCTTAATCTGCAGATGATATTAGTTTGTACTTGAAAAATCCAGAAAACGACATTTTGGTGTTGTGGAACATTTAGAGACAGTTTCAAAATGTATATAAAATTAATGAAGATAAAACAAGAGCTGTCAACTAGGTCCCCATATATTAACGGATTCAGCAATACCCATATTTATGGGTATAAGATGCCATATTTAGGTACATGGATTAAAATTGGTTCTGTTATTGCAGCTAAGGGTATGTAAGAGACTAAAAAAAAGATAATACAAACACTGAGAAACTGGAAATTTTTACTTATCAATATGGCTAGTAAGATACAAATGGTAAAAAATGTTTTCAGTCACTTTAGCTTTATATATGGGCCAGGCATTTTTGTATCAATTAGAGGAGAAGTTGTAGATGATAAAAAAAGCTTAAAGGACTTAATTTTGAAAAAGAAGAATAAGAAGGCAAGAGTTAACTGAAAAAGCTGATAATCTCCATAGACCAATGCATTTTAGGATTACCTGATTTGAAGGGATACTTTAAAGCTATACAGTCATATACATAACATAAGCAGAAGGTTATAAATCAACGAGAGAGGGATGATGAAAGAGGGAGTAAGTTTGAGAAACGAGAAGAGAGTACAGATTTAGAAGCAGGTCCATAAGTGGAATAACAAGCACCAGAAAATCATATTCATAAAAAAGCAGAAAGTATTCTAGAGCTAAGTCAACATCAGAATTGAGGAAGGAGAATTTATCAATAGGAATTACTAGGGTATATGAAAGAGAAACATGGGACTGGAAGTTACTGGAGAAAACTGACAAAGAGACCAAGTTATTTGGAGCAAATAACTAGAGAGGTAAAGGTAATAGCATAGATGAGGCCAAGCAGAAGTTTGGACTGCAGGTTACAGATTGCCTTCCTTACATGGGATTGATATCAAAGTATAGGCAAAGAGAAAGTGATAGGGGAGTGTTACATGAAAGACCATCTCTGGGAGGCCTTTTAGTTATGTCTGAAATAGAAGATGATATTAAAAAGGTATCATTAGTAGGAAATGTAAAATATTGTATGTTAACTATAAGAATAATTGGAGGACATCTGCAAGGTACCCAGAAAGTTTAGGACTTCTGCTTGTAAATGTTTGCAATAGTATTTTTATATTCAGACATACTTCAGAGAATTTTCCTTAGGTAGATAACAAATTCTGGAAGTGTAAGGGGAAATAAAGTGGTAATAGGGAGAATGTATTTTGGGAGTGTAACAAGTTGGCAGATTTTAAAATTCCCTACAGAGTACTTTGGCAAAAATATTGAGTAAGCAAATGGTTGCAACTAATGAAAGGATTCTTCTGAGGTGGACATAGGATCTTAATTGCCTAGACACAGTAAGGCCTGAATAAATTGACTTCTATTGTCTGCCAAAAAGGCAATCACTAGAAAATGTAAAGCAAAATCTAAACCAACTGGAACTGAAATATTGACTATTATAAATGAGATAAAAGAACTGGAGGTAGAATTTGTGGGAATAATAGATGCAGAATAATGTTCAGGAGGAAGTAAAGGGAAGTTTAAGGGAAGGCAAGAACTGAGCAACTTATGCAATGTGTGAGTGAATGATAATTATTAAAAAGGATATATGTATGTACACTGCAGGAACATAATGAAAATTTTACTATGGTGTACTTTAGTTTCTATTAATGTAAGAGTACATATGCTGTTGTATAAATAGGGATTTAATAAAAATATTTAAAAATTAAGATAAACTAAATAACAAAGCATTTGACATTAAGAGATAATTGTAGTGAGTTGCCTCTGCCATGTTTATGTGTGGCTGATGAAAGCTGAACACAAATATATTTAATGGGGAGAAGTGGGAGGAAGACTGGTTGATAGTAAACATTTTTCAAGACTTTTCTAAGAATATATGCATGTAAATGGAAAGACTGACTACTCGAGTCAGAGAAGTTTGCTTACTCCTGATGGGCACGTAATGTATGATGGGTTATTATTACTGCAAACAGGATGTGGAAGATGTGAGATACACAAGGTATACACCAGAAATGTTTATTGGGTGTTACTGACTGGACAGAATGATATTGGGCTTTAGGAAATACTTGAGAAAAATGTTAATAGGCTTCTCTATCCCCTGTTGGTTAGTCCGAAGTCTGATGAAAGGATGAGGTGATGTCTCGGTTGAAACAAGACCATGATTCAGACTTGTGAAGTATGCTAGTAAAAAAGATCATGTAAGACATAATGACCTATCCTGATTAACTTCTTCTCATCCACAATGCTTTTTAAGGTCAGTATTAATGTAGAAATTGTTTCCTTTTTGTTTGATTTTTAGCTTATTAGGAACTCAAATGTTTGATGGCCAAAGGGCTTTCCTGACCTGACCTGCATTCTGTGCTAAAATCCTAATGCATCCACTGTGCTTGTATCTGCTAATATAATTGTAAGGTCATGGGACCACACCTGAATGAGTGCCATGGATATCCTGGAGAAATCCTACAGTCTTTGCCTGGCCAAGACCACTAATAGTACAAACTCTGTTATTTGTATCAAAATGTCAGACGGAAGGCTGGTTTTATTATCTTCCAATTTATTTTTACTCCTGCTTTAAATGGGTAAATACAAATTATAGGCTTTAAGAAATTTCAGGTCAGTGTGACCATAATGATTCTGTGCTTTAAAATATGAAGTGAGCAGATTTTCTGTCAAAAATATTAATGTGCAGTCTGTTCACTTACCAGAGCTATTGAATGACAGAAATTGTATCATGGCTGTACAAGTACAACAGGACAATGACTGTATACCTCACTGATGCTGATCCAGTTGAATTTCATGAACTTCACATCAAATCATATATTTTAATTAATGGAATTTATGTATTATTTCTAAAGTTTTATAAGTTAAGCCTAAGGGGGGGGGGGCAGGTTCTAAAACAGATGCACATTATTAAATATACCACTAGGTAGAGCTACAGTATATGCTACATTTTTCTCTGCTGCTAGCTTAGTCTGCTCCTATATAAAGCAGAGGAAAATAACATGATTTTGCATTAAAAAGTAGCATCTGCAGCAAACAAGCTTGACTTTGTAAAGAATATCATATGATATCTATACAGACCAAGCCTATGATTCTGTTTAATAGATGTGCAGAGACTAAAGTAAGGTGTTTGAGAGTTTCTTTTACATTATTAAACATTATTCCACCACTGGGAGACATAAGAGTAAGTGTTGTTAAATACTTTTAAAAGACTTAGTAGGTATCTCAAAAAAAAAAAAAAAATCATGCAGATAGGCTTTGCTCAGGACTGCTTCCATCTGTGCAATGACATTTACCACAAATTTTCAAGGACTGGGAAGAAGTGGAAAATGGGCTAGTGAGGCATTTTCATACCCACATTATTTCATACCTCTCAGCTGTTACGGTTAGGCATACATTTATGATTTTCTTCTTCAGATTTTGCCTTCTACTACTAGATTTATGACGTTCATCACAGAGTCATAGCTGTTTATGGATGTATACTTTATTACATACATAAACCAAGCCAATACAATGGTTCACTATTACTTACTATATAGGGTCTTGTATAAAGAGCTTCTCTTGTGAAAAATAAGAAAGCATTCCTCTTTCTGACCACTTGCTATGATTTTTAAACACCATTGCTATGATTTTTAGTGCTTGGAGGTTCAGTAGTATGCATCATTTTCTATTACTGACTTAGTCCTATTCGCATATACTGTGCCTCCCAGATGTATAATTTGGGAAGGATATTTTGACTCGGGATACCCCATACTCAGAGCTCCTGTTTATGACCTACAGGAGAGCCAGATGAGTAAGTCAGACCCCTTTTTTCTGTAGTTGTAGGGAAGGTTTGAATCTGTAAGCATTTCTACTTTGTCTGTCCTAAAAAATGCCTCCCCGCTCATCTGACATAATTCCTGGATCTTCCAGGGGTGTGGAAGAAATATATTAAGAAGAACATATACAGAAAAAAAATCAAGGTTGTTTTTTTTTTTTTGTAGTAGTGGAACATACCTGTTAGATTCAATTAGCTTTTCTGGTTTAAAAGGGAAATGGTTATATGCAATTTCTGAAGCATTTTTGTTAAGGGTGCTGAAACAGCTTGCTAAACAAGAGCTCTGGGTAGGTCTTGCTGATTTTATAGCTGATGGCTTTCCACAAAGGGCCAGAGCAGTGTACATATCCCACTGGAGGGAGATGCAGAATAAACGTGTGATGTCAGACTGCACCATTAATGGGGTGGTACTGCTAGGACAGGGAATTTAAGGCAGCTGTGGAGGAGCCTGTATTTTCCTACTAAGTACATATCTGATGATAGAGCATATCAAAGCTGTTCTCACCTGGACTGTATTCCAGTATAGAGCTAGGACTGTGGTTACAAGAACTGTTTGCTCTTTTGGAAGTATCAATAAGGAGGTATTTATCCTTGTACCCTGATGACCCAAATTCAAACAGTGGCTTGGGTACTTGATGAGCCAGGCAGACGAGGACAAGAGTGAACCTTTTATTTATTCATTTGTATTTGACATTTGTTAACTGGGTTAGTCTGACTCGGCCATGCCCTTTTTCAGTTTTTTTTTTTTTTCTGAAAAAGGTTCACTCGACCAGTTAATATGACTCTTTGTATCAATGCCTGGAGCCTGTGGCCGACAACCCCTTCAGGATTTTGTAGTCATTGTAGTTAACGTTGACAGTGCTGCGCATGCTGTAATCATGAGCACATAGAAAGCAGGGCACCACTTTGTATGTTCATGTAGCAGATAAAGACACATGAAATCTACCTCCCATCTAGTATGTTACCATTGTTCATTTCTTCTCAATATTTTTCACTCCATTGCCTGTCATTAGTCATCCCTTGCCTGACTGAGACACCTCATTCAGTCCTGTTTTTTGAAAGTCAGATTCAGAATGCCATTATTCCAGAAGCCATCCCAGTTTCCATAATTCTAACTTCCCATTCCCCTGCAGTGGCCTGTCATCCATGGATTCCAGCACTGCCAACCCAGTGCTTCATGCATACTTTCATCCATGCTAATGTGCAGCTGCTGCACTGGCATACATCTTGGTGATGCACTCATCTTGGCCTCTCTGCTGTATGCTGCAGCACCCATCTCCACTGTGTGCCAGTCAAGCAGCAGGTCAGGCCACCTCCCTCCCCAAAATGGATACGCCAACATCACCCACTCACTTCCGCCCTCCTCAAATGGTTTGCCTAGTTCCAAGTTTGCCAATCAGTCCTGGGATGTCAGTTTCCTAGTGTTTTGTACCACAGAACCAAAACTGGAATACCATTATTTTAAATGCTGTGCAATACTCAGTACTACTTCAAATAAATGCTGTGCAATACTCAGTACTACTTCAAATAAATGCTGTGCAATACTCAGTACTACTTCAAATAAATGCTATGCAATACTCAGTACTACTTCAAGCATAACATGTTGGTGATGAGGCAATGTTACGGGTACAAGCACATGTTCAAGGCAAGAGGCGGACACATCTTGGGGAGAAGGGACAGAATAAAAAAGCCAACACAGGGTGGTAATGAGACAAAACCATTTTGATGGCATGAATATGAAATTACCAAGTGAGTTGTGGCTAAAAATGAAATCAGGGCATTATAAGAGTACTTTTGGTGACACATGGGAAAAAGTACTGATCGTAATGGGAAAGAAGTGACATGGAGTGAATTATAGCACAGCAGCTTTTGCAATCAGGGTAAATTACTGAGTAGTTACACTGACTGATTAGCATAAAGTGATTCATATACGCAAATAATTTACTTAAAAGGTGTTACTAATTACTTTTAAACAATTAATGGCCATGATATGAGAAAGGTTTGCCTAGTGTGATTTGCACACATTAATGACTTGCATAAAGGAAATATCAGTAATCTTCCATAGTAAAGGACTATTTTTAAGTATGCCAGAAGCAGTTGAAATATACAAGTTATATATGTCCATTAACGAATTATCAAAGCAATTCCATGAAGTTTTCCATAAAATAAGACTTGTTTATTTAGGTGATATATACATAAGTTTCTTATATTAAACTGTAAAGGAGTCTGGCTTTCTGACACACTACATAAAATGTTAGATTGTGCTGGATGCCTGAGTACTTTTAATTGTGATATGCAACTGTTAACAGCCTAAAATGACAGTGAGAAACTAGTTTACATAAAGCTCTATTTACTCATGCTGCTATTTGCTCAAGCATGTTGGCTCAGGCAGTTCATTATCTACACCATAAATGATCAACGTATATTGCATTGATGTACTTACCTCAGTAGCTATTAATAGATCTTTGAAATTAAAGGCTGGGAAGAATGAATAATTTTTATGTTTTAACAATCGCTGTTTCCCCATATTAAAGAAACAACAAAGAATATATAAGTAAGAAGGGGTACAGGGGAAGCTTATAGGTTATTTTACTTGTTAACATATTTCTAGGAATTTTTAATACACAAGTTTAAATCTAATGTGTTCTGAAGGTGATGATTCATGTGTGGAAATGCACAAGCATTTGTTTTTAGAGCTCATTTATTTGACTGATCACAGCATATATCGGCTAAAACTTTATGGCAGATTTAACATTGAAGATGTCGGAAATGTCTTTACATTACTTAATGCAATGGTTGTTAAAGAATAGCAGCTGATGTGCAGTTTGCTACCAACAGAAAAGCTCAAATTGTTGAAGATACATTAAGAACTTTGTAAAATTACTTACGCGTAAGGCCATCAATGAACTGCAGAAATATACACATTTCATCAAAAAATCAAAAGATGAAGACAGTAAATCAGGATACATAAGAGTTGTAGACTATAGCTGCATGTTGTTAGTCTTAGGTTGTGAAATTAACTCCCAGTTATATGAACCACACTTAAGCAGGCTTGATTCAGAGATCAGAATCAAAACAAGTGTAGGTGATAAGCCCTGAAACCTACCATATAAAAGCTCTCATTTAACTATTAAAACATACTCCAGTACCACACACACCTTAAGATATGTTATAAATTGTGGAAGACTAAACCTAGTCATTGAATTAGGCCTGGTGAGCATCTTTATCTCAACAGAGAAAAGCAGAGATTGATTTTATAACTAAATTTGGAGGCCAGCTTGCATGTGAAATGTGATAAGGCAGTTTTCTAAGGAACTGTAGTGTTAGAAAAAGCAGTAAAAATAGAAGAATCACTGGAAAGAGATGCAAAAGATGCAAAAATGTTGTGCTAGGTTGTGGCTGAGAGTGCTGATATCTCATTTAAAGTGCACCTAATGATTGTGAAACAATTCAGCATTAAAGGCTGCCTAAGTGCCGGGGTAAAGGAGAAGGTTCTAGAGAAAGAAAATGATAAACAAAGGAGTAAGGGAGAGTGGCAGGGTAGAAGTAACATTATAAGGATGAGACTGAGACAGCAAGGGAGTGGAAACAGTACTGGAAGGATAAGAATTACTAAAACTCAGGAGATGGTTAAGTTTAGACATGAAGAAGGACATCAAGAAGGGAGCATTAGCCAGATGACTATGGAAAGACAGATGTAAGAGGAATGCATCAATGAATCCTCTTGCAAACAAGATGAAAAGAATAAGTATAGGGGCACTGAAAAAATGAACAATTTAAATCATTGCATATAAATAGAAAGGGTAGCAGCAATGGCAAATCTAAGGGGTGCTGTATATCTATGTGGTAGAACAGAATATCAGGAAGGTAATAATGCCCTTTTATCAGACACATTAATTATGTCATCCTGAAGTACTCTGCAGTTCAGGTAGTCATAATACTTGAGAAAGTATAAAAGGTTGTGACTTGTGCAGTGCAGGAAACAAGGTTATGGCATAACCAGAGAGGCTAAGGCAGCTTAATATTTTCACTTAAAAACAGAAGAGATGCAACTTCCAAGATAGCTGAACACTGACCAACAGCTTAATTTTAGCTCTTCCAATGTGGAAAAAGAAACTGAGGAAGAAGGGTTAGCAATTCTGCCAATTTCAGTAAATTTCAGTCACTAGCTAGTAGCTACACTGCCTGGATGTCTGCAAAGAAGAAACTTAGGGAGCCTGAAAGAAAATCAGCTAGAAAAAGTGAAGACAAAATACTGACTGGAACAAATTCTGCAGCTGTTCAGCAAAAAGCAGTTCAAGCTCCAGCTTTGGTGCAAAATGGAATGAAGAAAATGCTGACTAAGTGTGAAACTGCTGAATAAAAGCTGTTTCAAAAATTATAGTTAGAGGACAGAGTATGCATAGATAACATGAGATTTTCCAGTATACCAAAAGAAAGGAACAGACTGTATTAATTTTATGAAAGCACAAATAACAAACTGGACTGGTATTCCACAGCAGGATTTGCTATTGAAACTGCACATTGTATGTATGCTCCAAACCTGGCCAAGAGAAAGTAGCCAAGACTTGTTTTAGTAAAGATGCAATCAAAGCAGCAGGATGAGTTGATCCAATCAAAATTGTGGCAGAAAGACACAGTATTAAAACTGAAGACAGTACAGTGTTTGTGGAACATGATTATTCACTGTACACCAGGCAGAAAAGAAGCAAAATTATCCCAGGAATCAGGGAATGTCATGAGGCAAGTGTGAGATTTAAGCTGCTGTATCCAGCTGTCTTCAGAATATTTTTTTTTCCTGGTGGATCAAAGTAATTTTTGATGCAGAACAGGCTAAGGAGTAAATACAGAAGTCTGTCCAACAAAAAGTGAGCAATAAAACAGAAGGGTAATCTGCTACACATTCTTCTGATAATAAAGCCCATAGAAAAATGTTGCCAGTGAAACATTTTCCAGTGTTCTAAAGTAAAATGCTTGAGAGACAGAAAAAAGCACAGGAGTTATTTAGAAGAATCAGAAATACCTTAGATTTGAAACAGAGTTTGGCGCTGGGAAAAGGAGATGAATACAAAAAAAGATCAGCACCACTACAATTAGTAAATAATGGGAGATTATAAAGCATTGATCAAATTTGTGAAATAAGGTTTTACAAGAAAAAGTGGCTGAGAATGCTTGGACTTTTGGTGACTTTATTAAACTTGTGGGAGGACTGAAAAACATATTCCCCACTTCATGTCATTAATGCTTGAAAGGACACTAAAAAGAAAAAAGAAAACAATTTTCGTGATATCAATTACATGTTCTATAGTAAACATTTTCAAGGATTGCTGTATGTGATAAAGATACTAAAGCAAACAAGTACTTGTTTTTCTTTTTAGTTTAAAGAAATGTAGGCATATCAATGTACGAAAAAGAAAAGCTGGACAAAAGCATGTGGAAATTATTATGCTGTAATCTTGGGCTGTTGGGGTGGGGAATGGGGTGTAAAAGTGCACTGATTATAATATGTGTGGAGTTGAGATTAATGTCCTTGGCTTAATCTAATAACATTTTTTTCTGTATATGCAATTTGGCTTTAAAAATAAGAAAACACTGTGAATGTAATGAAAAGTTTTCCTTTAGCAAATAAATATTCAGTGTGAGTTGAGAAGTCTACAGCTGTGGGCAGCCATACATTCTGTTCTTATGTTTCCCTAGAGACAAGCTAACTACTTGTGAAGGCAATAAATCTTGAAAGGTCAGGACATTGTTTGTTGAAAGAAACATAATATTAAAAGGTACAAGGATAAGCAGCTTAGTAAAAATAAAGTTTGAAATTATTTGACGTGAATAAGAGATAGGAGTTTTCCAGGTACCTAAATACTTTGTTATATTAGCTATAGCAGTGTATAACTTAATTTTGTTTAAAGATAGCCAGTGCACCTGCACTTAAGGTTAAAAGTTAATGTTTTCTGGAAGCATACAAGCTGTTTTTCATATCTGGGAGGGGAATCAAGATAACACAAGAACTGATAGCAATTAGTGCAAGTATTAGCACTGGCTGTAACATGCACCTTACACCTTATCATGGATAATATTAATTTTAGGTTAGGTAATGCCTGTGGGTGCAGCCTATCATGAGGGTTAAACTTTATTATTTGAATATGTACATAGCTTTATGTGTTTGTTTTAAGTCAATAGGTTATGGGCGAGTTCTGTGGGTGAATCTTTTTTTTTTTGAGGTTTTTCATTAAAACAAAAAGTCTTGTAAAATGTGACATAGGTTCAAATGGAGTTGCAAGAAACAAATGTATAAAGGATCAACCTGCCAAACATTAGCTGGTACATATAACAAAAAAGCTGGAAACAGACATTTAAAAAAGCTGTCATATATAATTGGTGGGAATAATAACTTCTTATCCTAATAGCTACATTATCATTATATTTGAAGGTGAATGGCCACACAGGTATAGACAAAAACATAAGAGTATTGAATTATATTAAGAAATACAGTATGCAAATAGCATTGGTACAGAAGACACTGCTTTGCCCTTACTAAATTCAGTGAATCGCTGAAATGATTTTTGCTGAATTTGTGTCACAGATTAGGTATTCACTGAAATAGCATGTTGTTGAACTAATATAGACCTGACTGGATCACAGAATGACATCCCATACATCTGGTCATCTAACTTCTGGTTCCCATACTAGCCCCCTTTACTAGAAACTGAACCAGAATCTCACACATATGTTTTCCATACACACAGAGCTTTGCTAGGACGTGTTATAGCATCTGGAAGCCATACAACCATTTCAACACTTCCACCCTTCCAGGATAGCAATTAGTTCAGTGTTAATGACAATAGAGGAGGTTTCCTAGTACAGCTGTTTTGTCTCTGGCTGCATTGAGACATATGAGATACAATTTTTATGGCCCAAATTGAGTAATTTAATTTCAGGATATTTTTCAAAGTTAGCTGGACTGAGATTAACCTCTTCTCTTTCTGAATCCTCTGTTACAATATATTCATTTCAACAGTTACAATGCAGTCTGACATACAGGTGTATTTATTTTCTGTCCAGCAGGACCCACTATTAGTACATTTATTAACACAAGCAGCTTTACAAATACATTTTCAACACAAGCACTTGTACAAATCAGTTTGATATACAAATGACATGCAATTCTTTACAAAACTCCAGCTAGCTATGCTGGCATATGTTACACATCACCTGTCCTACTTCTCCTGGTATAGATGGCAATACCTCACATCATCACAGTGGTTTTCTAGAGAAGAGGCAAACATTTAACAACATTAATAAAGCAATGATGATCCAGAGGGAAGCAGAATGTTAGAAATACTGCTGGTGGTGGGTCTTGATGCAATGAAAGCATTCAACAGAGAAAGCTGGGATTTTATGATGGGATTTGCTTTTCCTGATACAATAATAAAGTTAATTAGGAGGATATATGAGGGATCAGAGGCAATGAGTATATGAGTCTATGATGCACACACACATTTTATATATATATATATATATATATATATATATATATATATATATATATGTATGAGGGATCAGAGGCAATAGTATATGAGTCTATGACTTACATATACCACAGTCAAGTAAATCCCTTTGTAACTTCTTCCTTTTTGTCATCTGCAGCCTTGACTCATATGCTAAGACATTATCAAACAGGTCATCCAGACATGCCTTGTTATGACTGAGCTGAACTTATTCAATATCCTAGTTTGTAGTTTCCTAATCTCACTTAGCAACAGTTCTTCCTCTGGTTTAAAAATGCTCACTAGAAGCTTCATATAATCCAAGCTTACCTTATATGCAGTCAATTGTCTCCAGTAGAGGATAGGTGACTAAATCATTATCCATTTATGTGGAAAGAACATTGCACCCTATTCTAGATGGTGTAGCTAGTGTCTTGAAGGATACAAAAAACTCCTTAAAAGATTTACATGCATGGTATAAAGACTTGAAAGACATTGAACATTTGCTTCTAGTTATCCTTGACATTAACTCACTTTTTACTGTTATTCTAAATGATTTTGGTATCGAATGCATTAGAGCATTTTTGCCCAGAAGCAGTGACCTCTCCACAAACAGTGATGTTGACATGTGTTTCGTGAACTTATTCTTGAGAATAGCATGTTCATCTTTGAAGATGCATTTTATCTGCAGTGTGTTGGGCTAGCAATGGGCACGGTTTGTGCAAATTCCTATGCTAACTTAGTTTTAGCACAATGGGAATATGACAATATTTATTTAAATAAACCTTTTACTGAAAATATTAGCTACTACAGATGTTTCATGGATGACATATTTTAGTATGGAGTGGCATGTCTGATTGCCTTTTATCCTTCACTGAGTATTTATATACTACGACGACCTTTTTAAAATTTACTCGTTATTATTCTAAGGATTCTATTCATTTCTTAGGTGTTACTGTTGCAAAGGATGCATTTGGCAGGGTAGAGACTAAGATTCATAAAAAGCAATGCAAGAGAAATAGCATCTTAAAAAAGACAAGTATGCATCCTAAACATGCAACTCGGAATGTATTAATGGGACAGCTTCTCAGAACGTCGAGGCTTCCCAATAAGGATAGCAGTGCTGATAAAACTTTGGATCAGATGTCTGACTGTTTTATATCAAGAGGCTATTCATACACAGAAATACACAATGGCTACTGAGGTACATCTGATGAGGGATACCAATACACAACCATACTTTAAAGAACATGATGAAGCTGTAGCCTGTTCATTTGTTATAGAGACTGATACCCCTTGCACTGTGCTTACATATTCCAGTAATGTAGGAGTGGTATGTGAGATCATCAGAAAGAACTGGCCAGTGATGATGACTGACAAAACAATTAAAAAGGCACTTGGACCTGTACCTAGGTTTTCGTTTTGTAACAACAAATCATTAAAACAAAAATTATGTTATAAACAATCCAAGTCCCAGGGGTTCCTCCTGTGTCCATCATTGACAGGGGTGACAGGTGCTGACTGAGGTTTCTTTCTTGAGGATAAACTTTTGGCTAGGCTTGTAAGGGCCCCATGGTAATTAGCCTAGTAATCTCCTATGATCCTATGATCCTAAGTGCACCAGATCCATTCCAGCTGGTCGTACAGGCACTTTTCCATGTCGGTCCTTTCAAGCATGTAAAAGTATTTGGGTCATGAGCTCCAGTGAACACCCTTAGTTGAATTACCATATTTATTTTGATTTTTATGCTGATTGTAAATGTTTAAATGTGATTTATTATGCCAAGTGTCAAAGACACAATAGTTTCTATGTCAGAAGAAACAATCAGATGCTGAAAGAGAAAGTACTTGAACATATAGTTGACATTCGGAATAAGAAATCTATGAATGCCTTAGTTGGATATGCTATTGGCTTTGGTTCTGCACACTTAAATTTACTGTTTTAGAGATTATTGAATGACCCAATAGAGAAAGGTGATATCAAAAATGTCACGGAATGTAATGTGCTCAGATGGATTATTTTACTAAAAGCTGACACGCCTCCTGGTATGAATGACACTCTATCAAAACAGACTTGCAAGCACATGGCTTGAGGCATTGAGTTTATTGGCTTCCTCTTTTTGAATGAAGTTTTTTGATTGGGGTTTTATGAATGAATTCAGGTTACCTGATTTATAGAAGGAAGACTTGTGATTTTTGTGTTTTTTTGATTGTTAGTTTGTATTTTAAGTACTGAATCACTTTCACTGATGTTATGGTCTGAAGAAGCGGCTATCAGCCATGAAAGCATTTACCTTCTTTTATTGGATTTTATTGTTTATATTAAATGGTTGTACATTCCAGCCATGGTGGCTGAGTTTGTTGTTTGCTGCTTACCTTGTGTCTTTGTACTTTCTCGACCTTTACTCTCCAGGATTACATGTGTTTGCTGTTAATAGCAGACAAGTAGAAATAGCTGAGAGATGAGCTTTAACAGAAGAATATGCTAATCCAGCATGGAGTAATTCACACAAATAAAGAACCAGAGGGTTCTCCATAGAAAGAAGATCCTGGTTATTAGTAAGGCACCAAACAGAAAATCTCTTCCATTTGGACATACAGGATTTCCTGGCAGTGGGTTTCCTGGCCTTTTGCAGAACCAGAAGCACATCCTCAGAAAATAGTTGTCCAAAAGGGATCAAAATCCTATCACCCACAGTGTCAGTTGAAAAGTGGACAAGTGAGGATAGATCTTACCCTTGTCTTGTGTAAGTAGGTCCACCCTGTGAAGTAACCTGCGGTGATTGCCCCTAGTTAGGTGCAGGAGAACAAAAACAGCACTCAGGAATGAAGGTAACAGGGAGCGTGGCCAAGATGTGCTCTGGGTAACAGCAGTTTTTATCAGCTCCACTAAGACAACTACTCTATCCTCGAATTTTTGCCTTCTAATCTAAAAACTGGATCTTTTTTTTTTCAATCTTAAGAACAACATCCTCTACAATAATATCTAAAAAAAGAACTGAAGAGGATAGATTTTCCATTCAAAAATTCTCTTGGAAATATTCTATTCATCTTAAATGATCGCCATGAGCTTTTTAAAAACCAGCATCCATGATTCCATCCTCAAAAAGGAAATTCAAACCTTATTGACCAATTTACAGGACTAAATAATCAAACTTAACAAAATAGACTCAAAAATTGACAACTTCAAAGAAAAAATTCAAAACAGATGGACCTATTACATGAAGACTTGCAACAACAAAAAACTCAGATTACTGGTATAGAGGGAGCACTTAACGACATGGACTGCAGAATAACAGAAAGTGAAAACAACATAGACTTCTTTCTTAAACAAAATACCTTACTTCAAACCAAACTGGATGATTTGGAAAATAGGTCTCATCATAACAATATTAGGATCTTTGGGCTACCTGAAAACATTGAGGGCAATAACATGATAAGCATTTTAACTTCATGGCTACCAAAAAATCTTGACTTACCAGAAGCTTTATCTTTCAGTATAAAAAGAGCCCATAGGTCCTTATCTTCCTCTAATATAAATAAGAAAATACCCATATCTGTGATTGTAAGATTTTTGTCTTCATCTGATAAAGAAATGGTTCTAAAACTGCATGGGCAAAGGCACCAATAAAAGTCAATGAAGCAGTGATACACTTTGACAATGACTATTCATCTATGGTCATAGCAAAAAGGAAAATCGTCTTACCACTAATAAAAGTACTTAAAAAAGCCCAACTGAAAACACACCTTTTGTTCCCTGCAAAACTAGATTTTTTTACTAGATGGTTCCAAGACATTTGAAGACTTGAACTCTGCCTTGGTTTATGTCAAAAATCATAAAATTCTTGACAAAGTAAAAGAGATGGAGTGGGCTAGCCCATCTCTCAAGAGGTAAAAAACGCACTCTCCAAAGCTAAGAGGACTGGATGACATCCCAGGCTGTGTACTATATGAAATACAAAATGAACTGGCACCTCACCTAAGTGTCATGTTTAATCATAGCCTCACCTCAGGCTTTGTGCCCACTGAGTGGCGCACAGCTACAGTTATCCCACTTCACAAGGGGGGATCCACCTTGGATCCCGGGAACTACCGTCCCATCAGTCTGATGAGCCTGATCTGCAAGGGCATGGAACGCATTATCATGGAACTCATAAACAAAGACATTGGCAACCTTCAAACACTGGACCCCACCCAGTTTGGGTTCATGAAGGGCCGATCTTTTCTCCTAAATCTGATTGACTTCTTCGAATCAGTCTCCAGAGCTGTGGACGAGGGTAAGGTGGTCCACACAGCCTATCTGGACCTCGCCAAGGCCTTTGACACCATCCCCCACTCTGGAATCATAGATAGACTTACTAAGCTGGGCATTAATCCCTACATCACTCGGGTTGCCAACTGGTTTATTGACAGAACCCACACTGTAAAAGTAGCCGACTCCAAATCCAGCTCCAGACAAGTGACAAGTGGAGTACCTCGGAGTTCAGTCCTGGGACCGCTCTTGTTTGGCATCTACTTCTCTGAAGTACAGGTCAACACTAAGGGACTCTAGCTAACAAAGTTCGCAGATGACTGCAAACTGGGAGCCATTATTGAATCCAATAAACGTTGTCAGAACACTTATATAAGCCAAAAAAACAAGGTAATCACCAAGAACGTCAGTTTTAATGAAGCTTTCGGGCACACAATGCTTCATCAGCATACATAATTGCATTTAATACCAATTTATATAGAGGACTCTTTAAAATCACATGATCAGAACCACCCATTAAAATTTTACCAATCAACGAAGTCATCACATAGTTTAAAAAACATATATAATATTGAAGCAAATACGAAAACAATTCACAACTAATTAATAAAAATTCCCAATATAAAATATTATTATTTCATTTTATAATAACTTATCAATAATATTATAAAATTATGAAATTTCTAACTGTTTTTGGACTAATACCAGCTTTATACTAATGGCACTGTTGAGACCTGGGGTTACATCTGCTTGTAGTCTAATTATCCAGTTCAACTCCTTTAACTCAATAAGATTATTTACATCACCCCCTCTTGTTCCTAACTCAACAGTGTCTATAACTCTAAATTTAAATGTATGTGTTTCAAATTCAAATATATGCTTATATAAGGCATTAGTTTGTACTTTCCTATTTATTTATGATTTGTGCTCTATAATACGGTTTCCCCCTTTACCTCTTTCTTGTTCTAGTCCCACATCCTATTCGTGCTGGTACTGAAAATGTTGGGGCTCATAATTGTCTCCACAATTCCATTGACTATAGAAGCCACATAGAGGATAGAGAAACAAGGTGGCAAATAAAATTACAAGCAAGCCAAACCCCAGGGTTGAATGAAGTAATATCAATAAAACCTATTTTAAACAAAAGGTCTGAGTGTGGGAAATGAACTACACATACAATAGTTTTAACCTATATCTATCAGGTTTTAAACAATGAACATGCCTATTAAGTTTAAAGTTTTATATATATATATATTATATATTTTTTATATATATTTTTATATTTTAATAAGTTTAGAAATGTTTTAAAATCGATGTGATGTTCTTAATGGTGTTATTTAAATATAAATTTCAATTATGTTGTGAATTAATTAATTAACCAATTTATGATGTCATCACTGACAAAGAAGATAAAACAGGGGAGATGGGAAACAAAAATGATTCTGATGAAATCCCTATGGAAAGGGAAGAAAGCGCTCAATCTTTTTATGTATGTTTAAATAAAGTGGTCGTGTGTGGATCCAACCTAAAGCAGTGTTTGTTGGTTTTACTTTGTAGACTTTAACACTGCAGGGCTTGTTTTTTCTTTCATCCAAATAGCTCTCAGACTTCCTCAGAACTAAAAAAACCCCATTCCAATTAGATTAATTTATACAAGCATCAATTAAGTAAATTAATAAACTGCCAAAAATTTAAAGAACCAGGCATAAAAAACAGGACAAACATTGAAAAATAAACTAAAATATCTAACTAGTATACTACTTATATATATATATATATATATATATATATATATATATATATATATATATATATATATATACTTATATATATATATATAACTAGAAATGTTGAAAATATTATTATTATATATGTTTAAAATTATAAAAATATCACATAATGATGTGAATGTATATCATAAATTGAAAAGACTGCATAAATATAAAAAATATGAATAGACTCCCAAGAGATAAAAATAATGAAATTGAAACATCCTTAATGGATGCAAAAGAAACATGCATAAATGTGATATTTTTATAATTTTTAAATATATATAATAATAATATTTTCAACATTTCTAGTTTATTAAGTTTTTATATTTAAGTAGTATACTAATTAGATATTTTAGTTTATTTTTCAGTGTTTGTCCTGCTTTTTATGCTTGTTTTTTTTTTAATTTTGGCAGTTTATTAATTTACTTAATTGATGCTTGTATAAATTAATCTAATTGGAGTGGGTTTTTTTAGTTCTGAGGAAGTCTGAGATATAGACTTATAGAACTTAGCACTTAAACAGAAGGAATTAAATTTTTGGTTTCAGATTATATCAGATAGAAAAGTTAAAACTACAGATTCACTAATACAAGAATTTGAGCTAGATAAATCTCTTTGGCTAGATATACAAGCCTTTAGACAGTTGATTTGATGTCTCCTGCAGCAAGGCAAAACACTTCTATTTTGATAGATTATCTGGAACTGAATATACAAAACAAAACTTTTTTATATTTACAAGTCATCAGCGATGAAACATATAGTTGCCCAGAAAGCTTTTGGAAATACTATTATTCGATTAACAATGTAATACCTAAAAAACAAGATAAAATATATACTGGAATCAGCAGGTAAAACAACATCCTCTCTTAAGTGGAAGTTACACACTTGGAGGTTTATGTATAAATCCTTTTATACTCCACAAATTATGAGTAAAATCAATAAAAAAGACAACTTATGTAAGAGATGTAAATCAGAGATAAACGTAGGATGGGCACATATGTTTTATGATTGCTTGGAACTGAAAGTTTACTGGGAGAATGTTAATAACTTGTCACAAGTGTTATTTACAGACTGTTTTACCATAAATAGATCTATGGTTCTCGTTAACACATCCATTCCTAATTGTGTTAAAAAATAAAACTTCCTTTAATCTGGTCAATTCTAGCTATAGCCAGAAATATTATTACTAGAAATTGGATTTCAGACTCATCTCCATCTTTTATAGAGTTTAAGAATGGCATTACTGATCTTTGTCATTTAGAAATTTTGACTATCAAATCACGAACATCTAGGAAAACATATGCATAAAATATGTGGGTTAGTTTACAGAATTTGTTAAAAAAGGAATACATTGTTTCATGTAATATTAATATGTACATTTACCAATGAATGTTTATAAAAGTGGATGTTCTTGTAAATACTTTAGTTATTTTATGTATGTTACTCTTTATCAATTGTATGATAAAATTAATAAGATAATTTGATTTATGTGAAAATCAATAAAATTTGATTGTAAAAAAAGGAATGAAAGTAACAGGTGCAGTCACTAAAAGAAAATCATCAGAATCTAGTTACAACATACAAAAGTAGGCTTTTAAAACCTCCCATTTAGTCACATAACATTGACCCAATTAAACACCACCCATTTTTAAAGGAAAACAACATAACCTTTTAAAACTGTAAAACATATTGTCTTTTATTCTTTGAAAGATAGACGTCTCAAAAGTACTGGCTATTGAAATACATTAATTTAGCCAGGGAACACATTAGCCCATAGTTTGAGTTGCCATAATGTCTCCTTCTCCTCAATTAAATCCTCCCAAGGTCCATCTTTAGGAATTCTTATCACAGTGTCTAACCCATAAAAAGACAAACCTATGCTCAGGGTATTTTTCTATATGTTTATACAGAGAGCTATTTGTGTCCATCGGGTCTATATTAGAACACCAAACATTCAAAATTTCGAGTGTTCTAATATGGACCCATTTTCAGCGAACGCTGAAAATATTGAAGAAGCAGAAAACCAATTTTTTTCCTAGGGAAAGAATTTGGTTGTCCGTTTCTGTTGCTTTGGTATTTTCAACACTGTAGTGGAAAGTTACGGGTCAGGTTCAGGTAAGTGTGCGATTGTGTGGACATGAGGGTTAGGGCAGGTTAGGTGAGTTAGGGCACAGGTCAGGTAAGTGTGCGATTGTGTGGATGTGAGGGTTAGGGTGGGGTAGGTGAGTTAGGGTTAGGGTGTGGGTGAGGTGAATGTGTGATAGGTTAGGGTTTGAGTTAAGGTAAGTGGATAGTTAGTGGTGTATGTATAGTTTAGTGTAGGGTTAGGTGTAAGAGTTTAGGTGTATGTGTGTGGATTGCTATTTGTTTGGTGTGCTTGTGTTGTGTGTATGTGTTTTGGAGCAGCAAATTTTTTCCCTAGGAAAAAATTCACTGTTCTGTATGTTTGATGTTTTAAATTTTCGATTAATATGGCTTGATATTAAAACACTCGAAATTTTGAAAGTTCAGTGTTCTAATATAGACCCGTGTCCATCTTTCTAATACTTGCCATGTGCTCATATAGTCTTTCTTTAAGTTTTCGCAGGGTCTTCCTTACATAAAAAACATTTACACTGTTGGTACTTAGACAAGTAGATCACCTCCCTGGTGTTGCAATTACAATGAAAGGAAGCAAAAATGTTAGTTCCATTAACCTGAACCTTGTCACCTTCCAGTATATACTTACATTGTCCACAACAATTGCATTTGAATGTACCCCTCTTTCTACTAGTAGAAACCTGTCAGTCTCCCTTCCCCTCAAGCAAATTCTTAAGGGCTCTACCTCTCCTGTACACAATAACTGGTCTTGCTCCAATAACATGACCAGTCCCTTCAAAGCAAGAAAAAAAACTCCCAATATTTTCTCAATATACCAATAACAACCTCATATTCCCGAGTAAAAGTAGTAATAAAGGAACAAGATTATTCATTAGTTCCTAGTGTAACCCACTCCTTAACTACTTGAATTCAAGCAGCACCTAAATGTGGAAACAACACACCACCCTCTCTCATGTGTAACACTTCCTGATGTACCTCACAAACTAGGGACCTAGGGTATTCCCTAGCCATAAACATAGCCTTCAGTTTGTTAAATTCTTCCACCAGCAAACAATCATCAGATATCATATGGGCCAACCTAATATATTGCCCTTTAACAATACCCCTCTTCTGCTTGTCAGGATGGTTAGTGTCATGATGCAAGAGGCTGTTAGAATAGGTAGGTTTTCTGTAAATATTGCTAACCAACCTATGTCTACAGTAATCCTTACTTAGACAAACATCCAAATAGTTAGTAGCATCCCTACTGTAGTGATAGGTAAACTACAGAAAATCTGTAGTGTTGTTCAAATAATCAATAAACTTATGGGTCTCATTTTCATTACAGTCCCATGCTATAAAGATGTCATCCAAAAATTGCAGGTATAATTTCCAGGGAACAGGTACAAATTTTTCAAACAGGTATTTGTACACCCATTTTAAAAGTACAACACTGGCAAATACTGGAGCACAAGAGGCCTCCATTGCCACACCCTTGGTTTGATGGAAATACTGCCCATCAATGTACACAAAATTGTTTGTTTGCACAACTTCCATAAGGGTGGATAAAACATTGACTTCATTGTTATTAAACAATCCTGTTTCATACAAAAATTCACTGAACTATTCTAGTCCCACATCATGGGGAATAACATTAAACAGGTTAACTATGTCAATTGTTAAGAAACTTAATTGGTCAGAAAACTCAAATCCATGCACTTTGAGAAGAAAATCCCAAGAATTTCGACACAGATGCTCACATTGCTCTAAAACACCTTTTACCTTAAGATCAATATACTTGGGCAAGGAATGGGTTTTAGAGGTGTTCGAGTTAACGATTTGTGAACCTTCGGGATACCAAAAATGGAGGGAATACAGGGAAACTTAGCATACAAATAGGTGTATAAAGCAACATCAATTTGCTCCTGGTCTAACATATTTTGTAACCAGAAATCAATTCTTCTGTAAGCTATATTAATAAAGTTAAGGGAGGTCTCCTCATAAAATTCCTGACTATTAAGAAACTCAAACATGTTGTTAAAATAGTCAATTCTGTTCATAATAACGACCGCCCCACACACACTTTTGTCAGGTTTCATTACATGTATAGTCCTATCTTTAACAAGTTTTAGTAACAACAACCTTTCATTGTCATTTAAATTACTACACACCCTAGCATCAGTGCCATTCAACATTCTCCTTAAATCAAATTCACATAGTTTTTCAAATAAAATTAAAGGCAAAGTCAAAGGAGGATTGAACGTGATATTTCTCTGAACACAGTCACCGTGGTTCACACAGTCTTTGCCATTAAACAAAAGTTTCAAATTTAGTTTACACACAAATAACTTTAAATCCAGCAAAATGTTTTCAATTTTTATATCACAATCAGGAACAAAGTTCATGTCTTTGCGCAACAAGTCTGCATAGCCAGTTCCAAAATTCTCTGAAGTGTAATTAAACAACTTAAAGTCCCCAGCAGAGTTAGATACAATAGCCGGTATGTACATATCACAGTGGCTGTCCAAATGAGCAATACTCACATACCCATATTTCGATAATTCCTGCTCCACTGCTAATTCTGTCACCCCCTCCACTGATTCTGCTCTTTTCTCCACCATTCCAATTCCTGCGGCTGGTTTCTCTGGTTCCATATCCGCTCAGAACATCTCAAAATTTGCCTCTCTAAAGGGATTGAACACTCGTCATGGCATCCAGCTCCATTATGCACTCCAACACTGCCAGAAACCTCAGTAAAGTCATCCCACCTCTCAAAGGCTCTGACTGGTGTAGGGTAAGCTCTTCCTGTTTGATATTGCAATCTATCTCACTCCATTTTTTTCTCTTTCCTCTTCAGTATATCATTAATGGCATGATCGGTCTTTTGTCACAATTTTGGTTCTTAGTTTTTCGGTTTAGGTGCAAAAGAAGGGGGGACCAATGCTGCCTGGGCTGAAAGGGAGTCACCAACAAGATTTTGGGGGAGTCCTGCTCTATCTTGAGCAGGACCCTCTGAATCAGGGGAAGGGGAGGGAATGCATAGAGAAACATCCCCTTCCAAGAAAAAGATAGGGCATCCACCTTCCGAGCCAGAGGACTTGGGATTCTGGTGCAAAAAAGAGGAAGTTGTCTGTTCAGAGGGAGGGCAAAAAGATCCACCTGATGAATACCTCACTGATGGACAATGTCCAGGAACACATCTCTGAGGTGTTTCCATTCATGAGCCTGTGTTTTGGACCTGCTCAAAGAGTCTGCAACTATATTCTGCTCTGAAAAAATGCATGCACCCCGAAGGGTCACTTGATTCAAGACAGCTAGATCCCAAACTTGAAGAGCTAGTCTGCAAAGAAGGCAGGAATGTGCCTCCCTTGCTTGTTGATATACCACATCACTGTGGTATTATCTATGAGGATTGTGAAAGGCTATGGAAAAGGAGGGAATTAAAGGCCTGAAGAGTGAAAAGGAGAGCTCTCATCTCTTTGATGTTGATGTGGTCTGATCTCTGATGAGAAGGCCAGAGACCCAGGACCTCAAGGGAATTGAAAGAAGTTCCTGATCCCCTGTCTGAGGCATCCAAGAAAGTTCCTGAGGGGACTAGGGGCTGAAAAAGAAGTCCTGGGTTGAGAGACAGCTGATGAATCTACCACTGAAGCTCAACCTTGAGGCATGGAAGAAGGGGCACCAGAAAATCCAATGGATGACAGTGCTGGGGCCATACTGATTTTAGGCAGATTTAGATAGATAATTCCTCTGGAATTAAGGAGACACAAAAATATGCTACAATTACTGCAAGGCCTTATCTTTATCCTTAAGAGACTTAAAAAGCTCAGCAGCTACAGAACAAAACTGTTTTTTATTGTCAAGAGGAGCATCCAACAATTTAGCCTTAATATTATCAAGCAATAGCTGGAGATGAAGCCAAGAGTAAAGTCTTAAAACAGAACCAAAAGCAGCAGCCCTACAGGAGACATCAGCTGCATCATAACTACATTTAATAGAGTGTCAGGCTACTTGAGAAGCAGAACCCAGTAAGGAGAGGGCCAAGCCCTTCCCTTCAGAATCAGGGAGATTTGAGACAACCTGAAAGAAAGAAGGGCTATAACATACCTGGTCATGTGTGTCTGGTAATTAATAGCCCAAAAGGCCAAGTTAGCAGCAGTATATACCTTCTTACCTAGCCATTCTACAGCTCTACTGTCCTTGTCTGAAGGAAGTAGTTTAGTAGAATGCAAAAGTTTAGAGGGTTTGTTAGAACAGGCAGACACTACAGAAGGGTCAACAGAAGGACATTTGTAGAGGAACGTACCCTCATCAGGCACCTTAGAAAAACTATCAGGCTTTTAGGGGCTGGAGGTTGAATATCCAGGGCCACAGAAGTCACTGAAAATGTATCTAGAAGGGCAGCCAAGACTGGAGGTACAACAGAGGTCTTAGGGGGCTCCGTCTGCAGGAGCTCATAATACCTGTTTTGAATGTCAGAAACCTGGGAATAGTCCCATTTAAAATATTAAATCATATGAGAAATACTATCCCCAAAGGTGAGTCTTCCAAGGCACAATCTGGGCTAATAGAATTATCCTTCTTAGAGCTAGAATACAAGGGGGAAGGGATCTGAGAAGAATATGCCAGACATATCACAGTGGTTGTCCAAATGAGCAATACTCACATACTCATATTTCGATAATTCCTGCTCCATTGCTAATTCTGTCACCCCCACCACTGATTCTGCTCTTTTCTCGACATTCCAATTCCTGCGACTGGTTTCTCTGGTTCCAAATCCGTGCAGAACATCTCAAAACTTGCCTCTCTAGAATCCAATTCCCTAGAATCCAATTCCTCTTCAGAGGAGTCCTGCTGTCTGAGCCTTGAGTGGAGTAGATGACCAAGGGGGAGCAGGCACAAAAACTCCTAGTGCTGGCTTTAAGGCCATCAATGTATTAAATAACCCCTGGGTAAAACCCTGCTGTTCATGCTGAGGAACTTTAGGAGCAGGGGAAACATGCCTGTTTTTTTTGTTTTTTTGTTTTGCTTTTTCTTTTGAAGGACATCTGCCTAAAATCCCTAGGAGGTTCAGACCCTTGCCTATACTCAACCAACATAGTAGGAGTCTCCTCTGAAACAAGTATATGTAGTATCGCCCTAGATCCCTCTGAAATAATCAGCTGAGGCTCCCACTCAACATCTGGAGCAGATGTTTGCAAAGCCTCCGAGGACTGCAAAGTATCTGAGAACAAGCAAGAAGCTGGAGCCATACAGGCCTCTGATAAGGTCATGACAGAGGAATCTAACAGAACACCCAGGTGATCTTCTGGGCTTTCCACAGCCTTGAGAAAGATGTCCAGGGGAGGTGGGAAAACAGCTGAATCAGACCTGAGTCTCTTGGCATTTTTCCTGGCTGGCAGCTGACCTTTGGGATGAGAAGATTCTGCCATAGCACCCTGCGCCAACAACTTAAGATGTTGGCTCTCCAGGTAAATGGACATGTAAGATTGTAGGGAAAAACACTTGGCAGATAGAACACTGCGTATATTCATAAGAAGCACCCAAAAAGAAGAGACACTGATCGTGACTATCCATATGGTGAATCTACCTCCCACACTGACATTTTCCCTTTCTGGATGACATGGAAACTCACATAATTAAAAAAAAATAGAAAAAGATAAGAAGAAACCCCAATGAAGCACTTATCTGAAACACAGCTTGGCAAACAGCACAGAAGAATGAGTGTTCAAACCAATGACTATTGATGGCATTCAGACTGGGGACAAAGAAGTTCTGAGGTATGTACACCTGTACATTACCTTTATGCCCACGCCTTGAGTGGGGAGCATACATGTGATGCAAGATGTCTATAAAATCAAAAGGTTTTGGTATACTGGCCAGACGATGGGCTACCCTTGGCATGGAATCCCTCTGGTAAAGAATACTGCAACAGTGAAATGGAAGAACATCATTTGTTTTGGGAGTGTAATAAGTTGGCAGATTTTAAAACTTCCATACAAAGTAATCTGTCAGAAATATTGGATGAGGGAATGGGTGTAACTAAGGACATTATGTTTTTTTTTTGAGCTGGGATACAGAGTCAAAATTGTTGAGACATAGTAAGACCTTGTTAAGTTTAATTCTAGTGACATCCAAAAGGGATTACTAGAAAATGGAAACCAAAATCTAAACTAACTGTATTTGAAGTATTGAATGTTGTAACAGAGAAAAAAAGTGGGATCTTTAGAAAAGGGTAGTTGCAAATTACATAGAAAAATAAGAAAATTGTGGGACAAATACATGTAGAGTGATGTTTTGGAGAAGTGAGGTGTAAGGGAAGGCAGGAATTAAGCAACTTATGCAATATTGGATTGATGATAGACATGTAAAATAATATATGTGATGTATAATGTTGGTAACGGGGAACATGTTAATATGGTTTGTTTTCTTTTATATAAATGCATGCTTACCTACATCTTAAGTGATAATTCAATAAAGGTGTTTAAAAAAAAACAGAACAGATGTAAGGATCTAATATGGGTATGCAAGGCATTAATGGGTAAATGTGATAGGTTAAGATAAGAAGGGAAGGTTAAGGCAGGCAGGATAGGACACTACTGGCAAATCAAGGCATCACAGTATAATCATGAGATACGACAGTGATAGAGTGGGACAGGAACACTGCTAGCAATTAATGATGTTCATCATATTGATCATTGCTGCAGTAGCCTAAGCTACTGTGATACGACTGTGATACAAAAGGTATACCTTGAGTGCTGGCTTGGTATGGTAAAACTAATATAATAAAGGGTTAATTTTCTTTGTGCTGCATTTCACTCTATTTTTTTCTATATAACTATGGGAATGAGGTTACTTTATAACTTGTTTTTCACATTCCTGTTTGCTCTATGTAACTATGGGAACGAGATTACTTTATAACTTGTTTTTCACATTCCATAACTATGGGAATGTGTCTACTTTATAACTTTTCACATTCCTTCTTGTTTATGCACAAGCTTCTGCGACCCTGAGATTTGTTTTGCACATTCCTTTATGCTTCCAGTTATCTACATTTCTTAACTACCTGCCTGGTTAACTCTATATACTGATAATCCAAGAAATAGCAGGATCAGGGTATCCCAACACACTCGAAGCCGGAATATCAATGTACACAGTTTATTGACGTAAAAACACAAATAAAATGCTCAAATGCTAGAGTGGTTAAGCGCTTTCATCTGTCTCCACACAGATTTCTTCAGAACCAATGAAGCTCCTGCAGTCCATTCATTTTGTAACAATTTTGGCGCCAAAATTCTTAAATCAGCAATGTTCACTTAGAATACACTAATTGATATACTTTTTTATATACTTTTTTTTAAAAAACCTTGTAATTCAATATAAAATTGTGTAATGCAATATAAAAATACAAATAAATAACCATCTTATCCACTATGGTATGTTAGAACAAATACATACCAGTACAGATTAAAAAGTTACATATGGTGTCTTAATACTACTACTACTTGCTTCTAAAAGCAGTAAAATAGCTGTCGAATATCTAGTACTTCTGCTCAAAAAATCAATGTCATACGGTATTTTTTCTCACGGTATTTTTTTCTATATTTTCCAATTAGGAATATATAGAAACTAATACAATATAGTCTAACACGACTATGTCCCTATTACCAAAAAACAATACAATAATCAATACATATATATTGATATACAATAATCTTGAACAATGTGCAATAAAATTACTAATGAACATAATGAACATATTCTCCTGTATTATTACCTTTTAGTTCCTAACTCAACGCTAAAAAAGGTTTCAAACTAATAAAATCATTAATGCCTGGTGGTGTTGTTGCATCTGTACATATTTGCCATTTGCTTTCTACCCATGCCAAGTATGTCTTCCAATTTCCTCCTCTATCACTTATCTCTACTTGGTCAATAATGGCAAAAGTAAAATTGTGGTCTATCCCCTTGTCCGAAATATGCCTAAATAATGCATTTTTTGAATCTCCCTTTTTTATCCTGTACATATGCTCGTATATACGTGTCTTGATCTTCCTCTCCGTTTTGCCTATGTAAAAGGCCGGACATTTTGTACAGGTAGCTATATACACTATGCGCTGGGAGTTGCAATTTCCATTTTTGCATATTACCTTAGTGTTCATGATGTTACCTAACCTAATTTTTTGTGTAGTATTAATGTAGATACATTGTTTGCAAGCGCCACATTTTCTGGTACCCTTCATTCTCATTTCACTTATTCCTTTCATCCCACACTCCAATAGTCTTTTTATATTATTTCCAGTCTTATAGACAGTACAAATCTCAGTTCCCACTATAAAAAAAGTATATAAAAAAGTATATCAATTAGTGTATTCTAAGTGAACATTGCTGATTTAAGAATATTGGCGCCAAAATTGTTACAAAATGAATGGACTGCAGGAGCTTCATTGGTTCTGAAGAAATCTGTGTGGAGACAGATGAAAGCGCTTAACCACTCTAGCATTTGAGCATTTTATTTGTGTTTTTACGTCAATAAACTGTGTACATTGATATTCCGGCTTCGAGTGTGTTGGGATACCCTGATCCTGCTATTTCTTGGATTATCGGTTGTTGTGAACTCTATATACTGCACTTTCTATACATATTTCCAACCTATCTTCCCTTCCCTCCTTATATATGCATACTCTAGTCCCTCAATTTATTCTAAGTTGTTCCTTAAAAATTTTTACTAGTCTTTAGTCTGTATAATACTGTACACCCTTTGATATACTAAATGCATTATCTCTTCTGGTTATTTTTGGCTTGTAACTTGTAAATACTATAATGGCATGTAATCTGTTAATTTTCTTTTATATAATGTTTGTCTTTTATTGCTGGAGCTTTTCTCCCCGTGCCTCCGCTGAAAATGGGCTTGTGTCCAGTCAGGCTTTCCCGGTAAACAGATGTTAAATAAATAAATAAACCACATCTAGCAGGCTTACTTGGAGTACTTCTGGACATCCGGCCAACGCCTGTGTTTTGTTTCAACATAATCTTTGCTAATCCTATGTGTGTCAACACACATAGCTTTTAAAAGACAGGACTTTCTGCTTGGTCAGACAGAAGCCTCACGTGTGGAGTGGATGCATTGCCCAGGGACTTTCCTGATAAATACTCCTGCCTAAACACAAATTCAAACTAGGGAACAACACAAAAAAGCTGAAAACTGAGTCTCGACCACCACTAACGTTGTAACAATATAAAAAAGGTTTATTAAATGAAGCACTTTTCGTCCCACACAATTGTGGGACTTATTCAGATAAAACCAGTTTACATACCACTGTGATAAATATCATGCATTCCTAGTCACAAGTTCACAACTAGCAATGCTGATAGGCTAACAACTCTATCAAGTGTTTAAACTAATAAAACATTAATTGTACATTTATCTATACATACATATGCAGAGTTATACAAAGATTTAAAAAACGTAACTGTTACCTATGTATGTAAATGGATGATAATTTTGAAAATGTTTTTAAATTAAAAAAAAAAAAAACGTTAAAAATATATACACAGCAATAAATGCATCAAATGTATATTGATATGTATATATGTAATAATATGTATACTTTTGTAAACATATTTATGTCAACTAATCCAGACAGGTTACCTAGTTAAGCTCTTCAACTTCAAAATACAATTTATGGAACATGTTTCATTTAAACATGGGTATGAACATGCATTAGTGCGTAACTGCCAGCAAAGTTCCAATATCTGTAGGCGTACAGAGTCAGGGCCACCCCAACCATCCGACTAAATACAATCAACTGCTCTAAATAAAAATTTATGGTTAGGGTCCTCTAACGTGTGTTTGGCTAAGGCATTATCCAGTTTGCCTTTTCTAATATGATACAACTGTTCGTAGACCCGCTCTCGTAGCTTCCTGTCTGTCTTACCAAAATAAAATGCTACACATTGTTGACACTGCGCTAAATAAATAACACCTTTTGATTGACAATTACATTTATATTTCACTATATAATTACTGCTCCTGATAAAAAAAGTTTTCCCCTGTAACCATATGTGAACAAAAATTACACATGTTGGATTGGAACATATCCCTCCTCCATGGGATTCCTTGAACTTGACTTTCTAGTATTTATTTTAAATTCTTACCCCTTCTCCACACTATCCTTGATGCTTCTGGTAATTTTCCTCTCAAGTCATTATCATTTTAACCAGGAGTGCATGATATTTATCACAGTGGTGTGTAAACTGGTTTTATCTGAAGATGTCCCACAATTGTGTGGGACGAAAAGTGCTTTATTTAATAAACCTTTTTTATATTGTTAAAACGTTAGCGGTGGTCAAGACTCTGTCTTCAGCTTTTTTGTGAGATACTCTTGCCTGGCTGAAAAGGGGCTTCACAGTCGAAGTATTGGTAAGGATGAAGCTTTTAACTTTATCGGTAATGTCTTAATTCTGTTATTTCTTGATATACTGTGATAAATTGCTTTATTTAAGTTACACTATGTTGTTTTATATGTATTGTCTAATTTTGCTGTAATAAAGTGACTATTGCCTGATTTCTTTGTCTTGATCATTTCTGATCCTTTTAAAATTAAACTCATTAGGCAATACAACTACATGGGTTACATCCAGCTAAGGATATAACAGCCATCCAACTTCCAAAGATTCAGGGCACCTTCCACATACCCAAACCATTAGTCAGCTTGAGCTGAGTTGTGTAAAAGTCAGGTTTGTGTGATAAGCCCTCCAGAGATTTCCTGCCACCAAAGAGAGTGATTCTCTGTGCCTATTCGGATCCATCACTAGGCGACCTTGGCAGTTGCCTAGGGTCCATTGCAGGCTGCCACAACATTTAATTTTTAATTAAAAACAAAATTTTTAAATCACTGTTTCTTTGAGTCTCGTACATTGCTGTGTGTGAGTCCTGACATAAAACGTAGGTATAGCAACACACAAGAATTAAATGCATGTTAGATCAGGCTGCTTCTTACACAGATCTTGGAACTACATCAGGTCATTCCACTTCTGCAACTGCATCCGAACTTGGAAGTACAACTTTTCAGAATGTGCAGTAATGTGACTTTAATGCACATTAGATCAGGCTGCTTCTCTTGAGAACTACAACTTTTCAAGACGTTCAACCACACTGTTGGAGTGACCCAGGTACTATTCACACAGCTGCATAGCATGACATTCCACTTCTGCTTTGTTTCAACTTAACTCTCTTCACTCAGAGAGGTGTGCATGTTTGTGTGTGTAAAATGCCCTAGTTAGGAATGCACAAACTCTGTACTTTAATTACAAGTGACAAAATCCTCTACATCAACCATCAGACTGACCAAAGAGAGTTAATCGACATGTGTTGAAATGGGTAATATTTGTCTTTTATTAGTTTATTGGCTCACACATTTTGTTTCACTGCTTAATGGAAAAAAATCTTCAAAACTGCCAGGCTGAATGTGAGTTTCAGTACCTTTTCAAGGGATGCGAGTTTCAAGTGAAGAGACATTTACTGTTGCTCGTGCTAAATCTGTTTTCAATGTGCAACTGTTTTGTGTAGCAAATGGCTGTCAGTGTTTGTGCTATAGAATTTCAAAGCAGTGTTAGTATAGAAATAACCGACAATGTTGATGTGGTATATTGAAGATTTACCCAAGGTTGGTGTGGTTTAATCATGAGAGCGAAGCCCGAGTGATTAAATAAAGCCAATTGTGGGTAAATTTCAATATACCACAACCATGGAGTCGGTTATTGCTATCATACAATGACATTATTTAAGAAAAAAAATACTTACTTTTCTTAAATAATATCTTTGTATACCGGCACATTACTGTTCTTCTGCAGCTGGTGGTATATTACTGCCTTGTTTTGATGTACTGCACATGCATATGGGACTTGTACTCCAATGATTACGCAGTACATCAGGGCTGTGAAGAGGTAGCAATGGAGAAAGGAAGATCTCCGTTGCTTCTTCTTCTTTATTATCAATTAAAAAAAAATAAAAAAGGACCCGAGAGACTTTTTATTTTAGAGAGAGTCAGGACGGACAAAATAAAAGGATAATCAGGTAAGTTTTTTAAGTTTTGTAGAACTTACCTGATTATCTTTTTACTTCTGTCTGTGCCATCTCCCGAATGTAAAATGTCTTCTGTTTTCATTTTGTATTAAAAAAAAAAAGTAAAAAAGAAAAAAATATGAGATATACTAACGGGAAAAAGTCGGGGCAACCGGAACTTTTCCCGTTGGTATATTCCCGGATTTACAATGGGTAGGCTGGTTGGGCTGACCAATCAGTATGCTTGTTTTTGAATGCTAATGGCCAGTCATTGTATAATAGCATATAAACCATTTAAGCTGTGGTGAACAAAATAAGTGTGAAGGGTTAGAATCTCATTAGACTTCAGCCTCAACAGTGAGGCTTTGTGAAGGGCAGATATTGTCTCTTGAATGTAGTAAACCTTTTTGGAAGGGTTACAGAGAATGTAGACAGCAGCCATGTGGTATGTACAATGTATGCTGACCTTGCCAAGGCCTTCAACAGCATTTCCCATGTTGGCATCATACAGAAGCTAAATTCTTTAAAGACTAGCTAGCAAGTGGTAAGATGGATAACAAACTGGCTGAAAGACAAAACCCACACAGTGTAAGTTGCAGATACATCATCAGAATGGATTAAGGTGACCAGTGGTATCTCTCAGGGTTTGGTGCTGATACTCCTTTTCAGAATTTATTTCTCAGATCTCTAAGTGTCAAGACCTCTGGTTAACAAATTTTGCAGAAGACTGCAAACATGGGGCTACTATTAAGTCACACTCGGACATACAAACCCTCCAGAGTGAATTATCCCTACTAACTCCTGGTGTACTAAAATGTGTTACATTGTCAGTTTTGGTTGACAACCCCTTCCTTCATCATATTATATAGACAACGCACGACTACAAAATATCACGAGTTGATAACCCTCTCACTTTTGACAATCATGTGACAAAAGCTGCCAAGAAAACCTGTAGTTTAGCACAGCCAATTGCCAAAGTATCATTAAGGTCTAAAGAAATAATCACTCCCTTGTTCTCAGCACTGATCTGACCAGTAATTAAGTCAAACGCCTCCTTTGGAATGTATCTCACTAAACATATCAAACAAATAAAACCCACAAAGATTCCTAACCAAAAGGAACGCAGGCTTAAGGCCCCTGAGCTATCAAGAGACGCTGAAAGCTCATTCCCTTTATTCAAGGTCTTAATGACTTTTGAGGGGAGATCTACGATTCATTTATCACACCATTATATGCATGGTTGTCCTAGATCTTCATTTCTCTGCAAGCCCAATATCTCCACCAATACTAGAATTAGTGACCTGAACTTTCACCAACAGATAAGTAAGACATGGAAGAAGGACAGGTTTATAACTCCACACCTCCAAAATCTCTGGAATAAATTTCCCTGCATGTTAACCAATGCAACTGACTGTCTTCATTTTAAGCATAACCTAGATGCAGGGATGAGTATCCACAAATTTACTCCAGGACTGACTGGTTTGACCCTCCTGGAGAAAGGAAGTGTGGCATAAGGGAAAGTACTGGTAAAGCGTAAATGATCATAAGAATATCTATGAATCAATGAGTCTATATTAACAGTTTAACTTTCTGATATGACTGTTAGAATATACTTGTTTCACTTAAACTGCAAAACATGCACATTTACTTAGGGGAAAAACAAAAAGACAGCTTGGAAACACCAAAGCAAATTCTCTTTCAGTTTAATGAAGCGCTTTTCGTCTTGCACATATGGCAAGACTTCATCAGAAACTGAACAAACTTCAACACAAACAATATATACACACCCTTTTTGTCACATGACACTTCTAATTAAAATCTTGTGTCTTAAAGGCACATCCACATAATTGAATCATGTAAGTTTCTGACTTCTTAGTTAACTAAGTAATACCATACTTTGAGAGTCAACATAATAATTTGAGATATAGTATTGTTAGTATATGTATGTTAGTATATATATTTCTATCACCATTACAGATAAAAATTCTGAAGGAAGGGTAGTGTTGAGGTGTTCTAAAATATTGTCAGTCATATCTGTTTTTAAAAAATGTTTTAAGTAGCAATTATGTGGATGTGCCTTTAAGACAAGATTTTAATTAGAAGTGTCATGTGGCAAAAAGGGTGTGTATATATTGTTTGTGTTGAAGTTTGTTCAGTTTCTGATGAAGTCTTGCCATATGTGCAAGACGAAAAGTGCTTCATTAAACTGAGAGAGAATTTGCTTTGGTGTTTCCAAGCTGTCTTTTTGTTTTTCAATAGTTGTGTCTTACTTTGGTTCCTGTCTTTTGACATTTACTTAGGGGGATAAATAGGCCTCCTTAAAGTGTCCAATATATCAGTGCCGTATACAGTTTTAGAGCACACAGAATATGAGTCAAGAAAGACGATCATGCTCCATGCAATGCATTATTTTTATTTATTTATTTATGCATTCCACCTTCAGTACAGGACACATTTGTTAATACTACCCACTGTCAAGGTTAATACTATTAAAAATGTACTCTTTTTTTTTTTTTTTTTTTAACAAGACTGTCCAATGGCAATGACAGAACAGTAGTACTAAACACAGACTAGTGTTAAACAAAAAGTTAACACACATGCTTTACTATTCAGATTTAGGTAATTCACAATAAGTCTGGGAACAAAAACGTTTACATTGCATTGTACACTGTAAGATCAGCTGCCAATGCCACATGTAAGCCATTTAACCAAGATAACTGCATTAAAGATTTAATTAAAAAATGCAATTTTCTACTGTCTTTGTTAATTTATAGTGACCAGTTGCAGAATAAATATTCATGCTGTACCACCAGTTTATCTTCTGTTGTTATGTGTTCCATATAAGGAGTACTGCTAGATGTACAGGGAAGAAGAGGAGGGAAGATTTGCAACATCCCAACTACCACTTCATTTGCTAGTGTTTTAATTTTTTTCCATTTTATGTCTACATGCTAATAAATTCTGGCAGTCTCAGTTGCTCTAGAATCATAAATACTAAGGGAAAAGGTGGATGTTGCTTACAAAACCCAAAAAAGACCCAATCTTAGCCACCCAGACAAAACACATGGAAAATGAAGAATAATACACAAGAACATAAATTTTGGAGCATGGAAAAATAAATGCATCTAACAAGCAAATAATGTTTATTTACAATTAAGTGCAATTCTTAAACAGAAATATACTATGTCACACCATCCTACCATCTTTTATTATTAGCTTAGAAATAGGAAGATTACAAACTCAGTTCACTGCCCTCAAAAAAAAAAATGAACAGCAGCAAAAACAATAAATCCTCACCAACAACTATGCATATCATGATACATTTTATCACTGTCCCAAATATAATGCCTTTCAAATAGGCATCTGTGTTATCCGATAAACTACAGTTGTGTAAGTAAAGTTATAATAGTAGAAGTTTGAATGATCACTTATGTAGTAGTCTTAGCTATATGGAGTTATATTCTGCCAAGAATATAACATCCAGCCAGCTTCCAAAGTTTCAGGGCACCTTCCACGTGGCAATCTATCAATCAGCTCAAGCTGAGCTGACTAAAAAGTCAGGTTTGGGCACCATGCCTTTCAGAACCTTCATTCCAACAGAGAAAGGGAGGTTGTGTCCTTAAAGGACAATGCTAGGTACAACAAACAGTAAATGCCCACACCACGAAATAAACAGCATACCATAAAACAAGGGGGAAAGAGAGAGTGGCTACTGCAGCAGAGATCATTCGAACATCTACTGCTATGGTAAATTTACTTAGACAACATTATTATGTTCATGGTATTATTCACTTTTGCAGTTACCTTAGCTACATGGGCAGATTACCCTAGCTTACTAAATTTGGGAGGTGGAAGGAGAAAGGTCCAAGAGCTCTTGGAGAATGGTCTCAGCAAAGCCCGATCTGGACCTAGAGAAGGAATGAAGTATATAATGCTTTGTAAAAGTAAGTACAGAAGACCAAGTAGCAGCTTCTAGAATACCTCTAGAATCCAACACTTTCCAAAAAACCCTGATGAAGCCAAAGCCAGGTAGAGTGGGCCTTGACCCTGCCTGTAATAGTTTGGTTGTGGTGAGTATAACAAAAGGTAATAGCCTTAGACAACCATTTGTAAATAATCTCTTTTGACACAAGTTGTCTCTTCTTACCTTCACAAGAAATGAACAATTGATCGAAAAATCTGAAAGGTTTTGTTCTGTCAAGATAGCATCTAAGTTGTCTGCAGACATCAAGATATGGAGTATCGCTTCTCCCTCATTTTTATGTTCAGGAAAGAAAATGGGGGATAGATGGTTTGACAAACTCGGATACCACTTTAGGCATAAAAGGAGGATTAGTTCTCTAAGAAACTCTCTCTGTAGAACATGAAATACGGTTGACTCATCATAAGAGCTTGCAACTCTGATTCTCTTCTTGCAGAGGTCAGAGCAATCAGTAAAACTGTCTTCCATATTAAGAACCTTAAGTCAGCCAGATTAGCCTATTCAAATGAAGTGTTAACTTCTCAAACACAAAATTAAAATCCCAAGGAGGGGGCCACCAGTTTTCTTGGAGGCCTCTAAAGCAAACGCCTTTCAAAAACATTTTGACTTGAGAATGCATTGAAAGAGGAAGATCCATGGACAGACATGCTGAAATGGCTGATAAATGACATAGGGTAAGAAAAGTCATAGGATAGTAACTCATACAAATATTGTAAAAACATAACCCTGAATGGGTGCTGGTTATATTGTTGGCATCAATTAGAAAAAACTTTTATATTTACTAATATATGATTTTTTTAGTAGTAGGCTTTCTTGCCTCCATTAGAATCCGCTGTACATCCTCAATAATTAGGTGCCTAAAGGGAATTAAGACACTATTATCTAGGAAGTCCTTTGAAACAGATTGGGGTCAGGGTGTATCACATACCCTTGATCCTCTGTGAGTAAATCAGTTCTGTGAGGAAGCTTGTGGAAATTGCACCTAGCTATTTCCAAAACAAGGGAGAACCATTGTTGCCCAGGTCAGAATGGAGTCACTACAATGATCTTGGAGAATTCCTTCTGAATCTTAGTATCCTAGATATCAATGGAAAGGGTGGAAAAGCATACAGGAACATTCCTGATTAAAGAAAACAAACACATTTGTCTTCCAGGTCTTCTTGCATGAAGTAGAATCTCGTCACCAGATTGTTCAGAGAGGAGGCAAAGAGATGTACTTGAGGACCCCCCCCCCCCCGAGATGGATCAAATCTTAGAAGACCCCTGATCGCATTTCCATTCTTGAAGGTCTGTCCTTGTCCTGCTCAACTTGTTTGCCACACAGATTTGTTCTGATGAAATGTAGGATGCCTGTAGAGTGAGACTGTGCTGTGAAGCTATATCCCAGTCTAATGGCTAGACTTTTAAGGAGATAAAATCTGGTTCCCCCTTGCATATTGATGTACCGTATGACTGTGGTATTGTCTGTACCAACTTCAAGAGGTCAGAATGATCAAAGCGCATTGAGCAGGGCATGCATTTCTTCTATATTTATGTGTTTGCATCTGTCCTCCGTATCCCATGCACTTTGCACTTTGCACTTTGCACTTTTATCCCTCCTGACACTGCTCCACAAGCAAGGGTCAAGGCATCTGTGGTGACTGATTGCTTTGAAGCAGGGAGAGAGAGAAGGGAAGACCTGGATTTAAGGAAATCTGTTGTCTTCACCAAGTGATTTTTCTTCTGACAAACTCCAACACTGGGAACTGAAAAGTTAAAGGCTGTTGGTGCGGGGACCAGAGAGACTTCAGATACCATTGTATCTTTATCATGTGGAGTTTTGCCAGGGGTATCATGAGAATCATAGATGGCATGCAACCCAGAATCCTAAGGTATTCCCTCATAGTGTGACCGAAGTCTGATTGGAAAACCTTAGGAATAGCTAGATATAGATCTATTTTTTCCTGTGGAAAAAAAAAAATCTCTGAACTGAGGTCTCTAGTGGACACTCCAGGAATACAATCCTGTGTGAAGGAGTCAAAAAAGTCTTTTAAATGTTCTCTTGAAATCCAAGCTTGCGGAAAAGATTTCTTGTCCAAGAAACAGAGATTCCGGACACAGTGAAAAAGACTCTGCAAAGAAAAGCAAGTCATCTAAATATGGATACTGTGCAGCCTGCAAGTAACTATAACTGTAGCTAGACAGTTTGTGAACATTCTCCACAGTGAGAAGACCAAAGGGTAAAGCAGAGAACTGATAAAGTTCCGTGTATGGATCACTTTAAGAAATACCTGAAGTCTGGATGAATAGGGATATAATAAGCAACTTTTAAATCTAATATTACCAGAAAACTTAAATGAGGAAGTAGTAGTAACAGGTTGTGAACTGACAGTATTTTGAACTTGGACACTATCATAAACAGATTAAAGAAAAAAAATCCAGATCTGGTCTCCAAGCTTTGTCTTTCTTTGGCACTAAAAATTGTTCTCAACCTATGAAAAAGCAAGAAGTTCTATCACTCCCTGGGGCAGCATGTGTTGAAGGATAGGGGCAAATAAAGGAGTCTGGTCTGGTGGATGAGGAATTACCCCCTGGAAAAGAAGGATGCCCTCCCACTGCCATCAGTAACCTAAATTAATGACATTCAGAATCCATTTGCCTGAGACTATCTCTTGGCCAAAGAGAGAAGTGGAAATTTAGACTTTCTGAAAGAGAAAAGGGACTGCTAGTGTGAGAGGGAGTAACAAGCAAGTAATAATGCCTGACAGGGTGCCTGTTAATGTGCAATTAATGATCGCCCAGGGGTGTTTTGAGGCCTGATGCTGCAGGCAGAGGGCCTCTACACCCCTGGGAGGGCATTAATTACTCATTAACACGTATCCTGGAGGGCATTATTGCAGTTTGAGTATGGGGTCTCTGTAAAATTGTTGTGTTGTACTTACTTGTTTATATATATTTATTGCTATTTTTTTATATATATTTTAATGTAAAATAGTTCTTCAACTTAATGTTTCAAAGTTGCTGTAGTATATGTTAATGGTGTTAGAGGAAGCATTTTACATCCAAAATATAAAATTTTTAAAAATATCTACATATTTGCTTTATTTTCTAGTCCCTTACTGCTAAAATGTGTTTTTTTAGCCAGTCATTGGGGAATAAAGTCACTACATAATGACATATTTGATTTTCAGACTTTATTTTCTTTAGTAAAATTCATGTTAACACAAATCCTGTAATTTAACTTACTTTGTAATTTTTATAAATACATTTAAAATCTATTCCTATTTTTGAGCCTTTGTTTCCCCTTTATTTCAGGCTTTATCTAGATTTCTTGAGCTAAAAGGTTAAGAGGTACACAAACCTCTTGTCTGCTGCTGCCAGTAGTCCATCATCTCACTGTGTCCCCTCTCTCTCTGTCTCACACACACTTGCTCTACAGAAAGTTGCATGCTAACAAGTCCTATTAATGAAGGAACTTTGTGATTTTTTAAGAGGAATATGTTCCTGTTTTGAGCTTTTGTTCTCCCTTTATTTTAGGTTTTATCCAGTTAACTTGATCTAAGAGGTGAGATGTACGTAAACCTCAGTGTTGCTGTTGCTTGATCGCTCTCACTCTTCACTCTCTCTCACACACACACCTCGCCTTCATGCCTGCAAGCACACATTCTCACAGACAGAAAAACACACAGAAACAAACATACACACACTTTTTTTGTTCTACTTAGTTTTTACACTCAAACAGCAAAAGCGCTGCTTAGCAAGTGTAAAATAACAGGTCAACTGATCTCGCTTTCACTCACATGCACGCATAAACTCAAACACACACACTTTTGTTTTTTAGATTTCTTTTTTTCACATATATTTTACACTCACTAAACAGAAGAGGGGGGGCTTAGCAAGCGTAAAATAATGACAGTCGTTAGATTTTTTTTTTTTTTTTTTAGTCCGAGCTCCAAGGCAGCTTGATATGCTGCCATGAAGCAGAGGACTCGTTTTTCAGCGGGCATTACATACATTGATACTCTGCTGCAGAACATTCATTCTCCGACCAGGGTGCTGATGTACAGTTTGCCCATTCTCTAAGGTCCCTTAAATAGTCATTCTGACTTGTTAGACTGTCCCTGGATTTGAGGGATTCCTGAATTGTAGTTGGAATCCACCTCTCACTTCTTCTTAAATGTCTGTTTACCAACATTTTGTTGAGACTGTTTATTTTAACTTTTGCCAAAACTTAATCAGGGGTTAGTGAATCCCTTAGAACACCTGGAAAAGGGGGACTGAAAAGTCTTAGAGATTCTTTGAATCAGCTTACTCCTTTCATTACCTCTGTAACACGGGAGCTAAAAACTAAACCTCTATCAAAAGGCAATTTAAAATCTCATTTTTCACACAATCTGTGAGGTTCTAAGAATGCAGCCAGGAAAACCTCAAAACAGCACCAGTGGCCACAGCCATTAAAGAAGTGTCAACTGAGTTATACACATACTGTAAACAATGAGTACTTGTACAATGGAAGAAACTAATTTTATCTAAAGCATTTTTTTTCCTAATTGGAAGAAACTACAGACAAAACATTCCTTATACTTTCACAATTAGCATAAACTTTAATATATGAGCCTGATAATTCAAAATTTTGAAAATCAAAGTTGCAGAAACATACACTCCCCCCCCCCCCCCATACTTACCATCCTTGTCAGAAAGTTGTAGGATTGATATTAACCAAATGTTTAGCAACAGCAGGATTAACAAAAGCTATAGCTGTTGGATCATGTTTGGGAAGAGTGTATAAAAACATAAAAAATGGGGAATTTTATACATTCTATCTACCTTTTTAACGGCAGCAGGCTGACTATTAAGAAAATTTTGGGCAGGGACACAGACAGCTTCCAGAGCTGACAGAACTATGGGAATGGAGGAAGGTTCCGGAAATTCCTTCTGTAACAACTCGTAGTATTTTCTGATGGATTGAGGAACTTCAGTGTTCTCCTACTCAAAAGACTGGCACATTCTGGAACTTGCGTCAGAGAAACAGAAACCCCCAAAGGAGAATCAGAAACTGAGCTCTCCTCTGAGCCTGAATCAGAAAACTGAGGAGAAAACCCAGTAATCTGTCCCTTCTTCTTCCTGTCTAGATTCAGAACCTTTCAACTTTTCAGGAAAAGAGGTATCCCTCTTTCTTTAACCAGAATCCACCTTATAATGATCAATATCCTGAATTTAAGCCCTGAGCCAGACCCAGTAAACTACTCCTAAGGAAATTTGAGGAGTCGATGCATGCTTGGTTTTCTGTTTCTTTTTGATAGGAGAAATGTGTCCAACTGTGTGATTAATGGTGGCAGCAGCAGCAGCTTTCCCAGGAATGGGAACAACATTCTGACTAAACAGGGAAGACTTCCCTGTTCCCTCTCTCTAAGGACTGACAAGAGTCTCTCTCACCCATTGAAGGGAACTTGGCTATAGGTGCTACACCAGAGGGATCCACGGTAAAAGCTGAGTGATTTGAAGAACACACTGTGACCACAGCAGAGTCACCCACCTGTAGCTGAGGCAAATTGCCAGCCTGCTCTAGTGGTAAAGGCTGTTTGCTTAACATTTTTTTTCCTGTGGCTAGAAGGACCGACTGTGGGACCAGTGGTTTGTTCCATTGATAAGCCAAAAATTATGCCTCTTTCCCAGGGAAAACAAGCAACAAGCACAAGTAAAATTTTAAAGTTTTTAAAAGTCACTTTTTCACACAAAAACACAGTAAAAATCACTTCAAAATACTTGGCCCCAAAACAGTAAAGCACAAATTTTCCACTGAAAAAAATAGTTTTCAAATACTTTAAACAACCTTTAAAATTAACAGGAAAAAGTGTACTTCCATTTTGCAAGTATAGTTGTCTAGTGTCAGTCCATTAAAACACAAACTCGTAGCTTAAAAATAACTTTCCTAAACAGGAAAGTACAGTAAAACAATTTTTAAATGTGGACGTTTTTCCCCAAAGGGAACGTATCTGTCCAGCAATGGAAATTACAAGCATTATACTCTAAAGCCTTCAGCGGAGTAGTCTTTTCTGCAGCAGGAAAGCTCTGAAGGGCATGATGGCCAAACCTGTCTTTTTTAGTCAGCTCAGATGAAGCTGACTGACAGCTTGGGCTTATGGAAGGTGCCCTGAACCTTTGAAAAGCTGGTGGGCTGTTATACCCTTGGCAGGATATAATCCAGTACAGCTAACGCTACTTCGGCAGTGATCAATATGATGAACATCAGCAAATCTAAAAGTAAATTCCAAATCCACTTCCCATATTTAGGGTAGACATGTAAACCCCTTTTTAACATGATTTCTACACATGCTTCATAAATTCTTTGTGTTTCAAAACCACATGATAACGGATGTAATTCTGAAGGTTAACTGTCTTGATAATCAGCTTTCATCAGGGAATATTACTTATAGATGGAGAATGGAATTTGATTTGCAACAATGGGGATGTATCTGAGACCTAGAAGGGAAAATATAACAAAAGAGGGTAGATGTTTGAAGAAACTTATGAAAATATTTAGTATGGAATATGTGAATTCAGTAGTAGGAGCTTGGAGAGAATTTACATATTATTCCCGCAGGTACAATAACTGGACTTGACTAGACAGAAATTGTCACAGGAACGTGCATTTAATTGAGAACTTTGACACATCCAATAACTATTTTAGATCATACACCAATAACAACTAAAAAAGTGCAGGATAATAAAGTAAAAAAATGAGACACTGGTGCTTTCCCACCTACCTGTTTAAAAGAGAGGAATCTAAGCGATAGGTAATCAAAATTATTTGGAAGTTATTGGGAAAGAAGATAGAAAGTATGTCAGAAGTTAGAGGTAGTAAGTGGGATAAAATGAAGCTGGACTATAAAAATAGAGTAGAAAAAGAGATATGGTTAAGAAGTAAGAATTATTATTTAGAGAGTCAGACAAAGGTTAAAGTATTACATAATAAGGGGAATCTTACAGAACAAGAGGAGGCACAATTGCAGAGCGCTAAGAAAAGAAATAAGGTAGTATCTGTATAATATGCACGAGTTTAGAAAGATTACTGTTAAGCAACTGTTTTTTTTTATAACTCTAGAGCACAAAAACTTTTGACACAGCGACTTAGGCAACAGAAAGTACAAAGGGTTGCTACCAAAATCAGGAAGCCTATAACAAGAAAAATAACAAGATATCCTGTAGAGGAATTAGATATTTCAGAAATTTTATGAAAATTTATATAAAGCAGAGAAGAAGGGAAATCAAGGAAAAACATAAACGGAAATATTTACCGAATATTTAGATATGCCAAGGTCAGAGGAAGATGAGACTCAAAAATTATCAGTTAAGATAGGAGGAAATGAGATAGAAATGGTGATGTATAACCAAACTGCAGGAAAGTCTCCAGGAATAGATGTTATTCTGGTGGGAATTTGAAAGCTAAGAGAGAAGAAAGTGATAAAGATCTGGAAGTTTTTTTTTCAACGGTATTTTAAAAGAAGGGGGCGGACCAACATCCTGGAAAAAAGCTGTGGTGGCAGGAATACCTTAAGGTGGTAAAGATCCATCAGATCTAGCTTCATATAGACCCATTCCAATTTTAAACCATGATTATAAAGTGTTTATGTCTATAATGACTAAAGGAATGGTAATGGTGGAGCCAAAATGAATAGATATGGATCAATGTGGTTTCATGGAGGGAAGGCAGAAATTTGACAATATTAATAAACAATGATGATCATAACAATAGGAATGAATCAGAGGAGGTTATAAAAGATTGGGAAGAGAGATTAGATAAGCAATTCACAAAGAAACAATGGGAGGACAGATGTACAACTCCCAAATACGCAACCAAAACTAGTAGATTTAGGTCTTTTACCTGGACATGTTTGCATAGGTGCTTTAATACCTCAAGCAGATTCCAAAGAAATTTTCCTCAAGTAGATGACAAATGTTGGAGGTGCAATGAGGAAGAAAGAGGTACTTGCTCTCAGAGTGTAATGAGTTAAAAATTCCCTACAGAGTACTCCGTCAGGAGTAGAGGGTGAGCAAATGAGTGTAACTAAGGAAATTATTTTTTGGAACTGGGATGCAGAATCTAAATTGCCTAGACATAGTAAGGCCTTGATAAGTTTAATTTCAGTGGCTGCCAAAAAGCAATTACTAGAAAATGGAAATCAAAGTCTTAATCAACCATACCTGAAGTAGTGATTATTTTAACAGAAAGAAAAGAACAGAAAGTGGGGTATTTAGAAAAGGGCACAAGTAAATTACACAGAAAAAATGGAAATTGTGGGAGCAGTACATGCAGAATATTGCTTTGAAGGAGGAGTGAGTTTTAAGAGAAGGTAGTAACTGAACAAGTTATGTAATGTTGGTTTGATTATATTGTACACAACAATATATGTGATGTATAATGTTTGTAAATGTAGACGTGTTGGAATATGGTTTGATTACTTTTACATACATTAAGTGCAAGTTTGCTTATGTCAAGTGATAATTCAATAAAGGTGTTTTTATAAATAAAAAAAAAAGTTATCCCTGTATTTGTCTTATCAGTTCCTTCAGGCAGCCTTAAACTATGAATTAAGGTCACTAAGAATAAATAAAAGTGTGTGTAACATTATTATACACACATTTATTTTTAGCAGCATACCTGCACAGGTCTATGTTCAGCCATAGAATGGACTAAACATTGAACCCAATTCAGCGAACATTCATTCATCGAACATGACAAGCAGGGAAAGTAACTAGTTGGCCAACACTTCCCAGTCTCACTCGGAGCAGTATTTCAAACCCACAATGGTGGGGGACTTTGCCCCCCCCCCCACACCCCCTAACTATATATACACCAACTCAGAGACTGTACTACACTGGGGAAAAGAGGTTTGAAATACTGCTGTGTGTGAGATGGGAAAGTGTTGGCCAACTAGTTACTTTCCCCTGCCTCACATGTTTGATGAACTTTGATGAATGGACGTTCGCTGAATTGGGTTCTATATTTAGTCTATTCGAGGGCTGAACATAGATCCACTTGCACACAACTTTTAATAATATTTTAGTGTCTCCCACACCTCTCAACTGTACAGAATGTCCAGATTTTGGCCTCATATTTCTGGTCCATTTTTTATATACTTGTGGTTTTCTGGCAAATAAGTGATAAATAATTACAGATTGTAGTTAGAAGATAATAACACATTTGAGTTTCAGACTTCGTATCCTTCAGAAAATTCATGCTAATGCAAAACCTTATTTTATCAACTTTCTAAGTTTATAAGAGCAATATTTAAAAATTGTCTATTTTGGGGCCTTTGTCCCACTTTTATTTATGGCTTTGTCCAGATTTCTTGTTATAATAGGTTGAAAGGTATAGTGTCTCCTTATTTAAGAAACAAAATCCATGCTGGATTGGGCTCCAATGTACGTACAAGTGGGCTGCAAGTTGTAATCTTTTGTTGACATCCCAGCACTGGAGAAGTATGTATAAGGGGTCACAAAAGAAAAAGGAAATAAAATCACAAATGAATACCAACTTTGAGCATATAGATTCAAGCTCTATGGTAGGTAGAAAGTACAGTTGTGCACACTTACCATAAATGTAGATGTTCGAGTGTATTCACTGTTGCAGTCATCACATTTGGATTATCCCTGCCAGGGTATCCCTCAGTCGGTCCAAAAAACAGAGACTTAGTATTTTTGTGTCATTTGCCATCGCTCCAGGACTGACGTCAGGTCATCAGTGGTATAAAATAAGGCAGCAGATGCCATTACATCCATTTTTCTTGCCCTGTCAGGAGCCCCCAAGAGGGAGCTAGGTTATGGTGGAAGATCAGCACTAGAAAGTAAATACGAAAAGTTCCTTGTAAGGAGAGAGAGAGAGAGAGAGAGACAAGGAGGTGGAGGGAGGGAAACCAGGACTGCAACAGTGAATACACTCAAACATCTACATTTATGGTAAGTGTACATAACTGTACTATGTTCATGTTTCACTGTTGCAGTCATCACATTTGGGTTGATTCTCAAAGCTGAAGAAAAGGGTGGAGGCAGTCAAGAAGACTGGGGGCTGGCTAGGATGCCCTGTAAGACTGCGGTGGCAAAGCCTGCCCTGGATTTGGAGAAGATAGGCAGGTGGTAATGCTTGGTGAAGGTATGAACAGATGTCCATGTTGCAGCCTCCAGGATGTCCCTGGTGGGGACTCCTCTGAGGAAAGCTGCAGAAGTGGAGGTTGCTCTGGTAGAATGTGTCCTGACCCCCTTGGGGGGAGGTTTCCTGTGCTGCTTGTAGCAGAAATAGATGCAGTGTGCTATCCATTTGGAAATTGTTTGGATATGGCCTTGCTCTCTGCTCCTGCAGCAAAGTTGACTAACAATTGATCAGTCTTTCCAAATGATTTAGTTCTGTCTAGGTAGAATCTGAGCTGTTTGTTCACATCTAGTGAGCACAGAATCCTTCCCCCTTGTTTTGTGGGTTAGGGAAAAAGGTGGGCAAATGAATGGATTGGTTGAGAGCCATACTGGACACCACTTTTGGCATGAAGGTTAGTCCTGAGGGAGACCCTGTCAGTATGGAAAATGATGAAGGGCTCTACAGCCATTAATGCTTGTAGCTTGGATACTCTTCTTGCTTAAGTGATGGCCAGAAGCAAGGCTGTCTTCCAAGAGAGAAACTTTAACTCTGCTGAAGCTGCTGGTTCAAAGGGGGGGGGGTGTAGGGTGAGCTGCTTTTCCAACACAAAGTTTAGGTCCCAAGCTGGGGTAGGTGCTCACCTGGGTAGCCTGAAGTTGTTAGCCCCTTTTAGGAACTGTTTAATGAGAGGGTGTGAGAAAAGAGGTGGCTCTGTGCTGAAATGAGCAGATAGCAGAGTCATGAATTTTAATAGAAGAAAAGGATAGACCCCTGTGTAGTAGGTCAGCAAGGTAATCCAGGATGAGAGGTAGGGAGGGCTGTGCCGTACCGGCTCCCTTAGCCTGGATTCAGGTGCAAAACCTTTTCCATTTGTCAGCATAAGACTTTCTAGTGCTAGGGCATCTGGTCTCATATATGACATCTAGAACTTGTTTGTTGAGATTAGCAGCTTGTGCATTGGTCAGGCAATAAGCCCGGCTGCCAGATTAAGGGTCTGCAATTGAGGATGCATGAACTCTCCATTCCTCTGGGTCAGGAGTGTTGGGATCTGAGAGAGATGTCATGGTGGCAGAGGTGACATGCTGCGCAGCAGTGGGTACCAATACAGGCATGGCCAGTCTGGGGCAATCAGGATTGTCCTTGGCTTTTCATCCCTTATTTTTAGCAGTACCCTTGTAATGAGTGGTAGAGGGGGAATGCACAGACCGAGAGGTTGACCCACTGGAAGGATACAGCATCCACTTTCCAGGCCTTGCAGTGAGGCTCCCTGGTACAGAATTTGCTAAGCTGATGGTTGGAGTGGGAAGCAAAGAGGTCGGCTTTCTGTGTGCCCCATTTCTGAGTTACAAGGGTGAAAGTTGTTTGGTCTAGCTGCCACTCGTGGGTCCAGGAGATGTGTGCTCAAGTTGTCTGCCAGAGAGTTTAGAGAGCCTGGCAGGAATTGTGCTAACAGGTGGAATTGCATGGCTGAGGCCGTGTGCCAAAAGGTCATGGTGAGCCTGCACAGAGGGCTGTGTGCCAAAAGGTCATGGTGAGCCTGCACAGAGGATACAAGTGAGTCCCTCCCTGCTAGTTGATGTACCACATCACAGTGGTCTTGCCTGTTTTGATCAGTAGAGCCTCCAGGGAGAGTAGGGGTCTGAAAGTTGTCAGTGCGTACTGGACAGCTAACATCTCTTTTTGGATGATGTGCAGATGTATTTGGTGTGGGCTCCATTGGCTCTGTATGCACCTGCCATTCAGGTGTGCACCCCAGGCATAGTCTGATGCTTCTGAGGTGAGGGTCTGGGTGGCATGGAGTTGTGAGAAGGTTAGTCCCTTGTTGTGGTTGTATGCTGCTGCCCAACAAAGAAAGTCTTTCCTTAAACAAGGTATCTTTGGTATAAGAGTTTCCAGGTCTTGAGAGTGTTGACACCAAAGGCTTTTTAGGTACCATTGTAGTTTCCTCATATGCAGTCTGGCAAATGGAATGAGGAGAATGAAAGAAGCCATAGAGAACAGGGAAAGGACTTGCTTTTTGGCCTCTGCCCACTTGTTTGGGGGAAGATTTGGGAACCCTTTTGGAGTTGGAAGTGTGTGGAAATAAAATTTGTATCCTTGGGACACTATGTTGAGGACCGAGCGGTCATTGGTAATGGTGGCCCAGGTGCTTGCATGGGTGGAGAGTTTTCCTCCTAGGGGCAAGAGCGGGTGGGCAGAGGTAGGGGGTGGAAGTGGAAAGTCAATTTGAGTTCTTACCATGGGGGGGGTGGCTTAGCACTCCCTGGTTTTGAAAAGGAGGAACTCCATTGCTTAGATCTCAACATTCCCTGGGGCTGCTGTCTGGCGGGCCTGTTTTCCCAGGGTCTGGGCTGAGCTGACCTGGAGGGAGCAGGAAAGGACCAGTGCTTGGAGGGGCAATGCCTACTGAACCTGGGTGGCTGGACCTGCAGGAAGTCCTTAACTGTCTGCATAGATTTAGCTTTTTCTTCCATCTTTTTTAAGACCTCCTCTGCCTTGGTGCCAAATAAGTTGTCTTTGTGCAAGGGTGGGTCCAATAATTTGGATTTGACATTGTCTGGCAAGGGCTGTTCCTTAAACCAAACATGCCTTCTAAGGACAGAACCAGTGACTGCTGCCCTGCAAGATGCTTCTAGGGTGACAAAACCACATTGTAAGGTGTGCTTAGTTACTTGACTTGCAGAATGCATTAACTCTTGTAACTCTAATTTTCTGCACAAGCAGGAAAATATATTTTTTGTTTGAGGAGTTCCATGGTATGTTGCTGAAATTTTAGCATACGGAACTGACAATTTAGTGCTCTAATAGCAAGAGTAGCAGAGGTGTATACTTTTTTACCCCACCTGTCTAATGCTTCGGAATCCCTATCTGAGGGGGTGGAATTCTTAGCAGAAGTTGCTTTAATTCCTTTAGGCCCTTGAGAAATAACCTCAGGGTCAGCAGTAGGATTTTTGAAAAGAAATTTGAGAGAGTCAGGGACTCTATAGTACCTGTCGGGTTTGCTGGGAGCAGGAGGGAGAGTGTCAGGAGTCAAACTGGATTCCATAAAAACATCATCCAGGACAGAAGAAATGGTCAGAGGTCTGTGCTGTGGAAGATCTAAGAATTCCCCGAGTCTCTTTTTAGACTGAGGATAGTCCTGACATTCCCATTGGAAATGCTCCCCTAAAGTATGCAGGGTTTCCCCAAAGGATAAGTCCTTGGGTGGAGAGGCTGAAGGAATGGATTCTTCTGCATCAGAATCCTCATAAACAGAGAGGGGGTGCATGTCTTCATATTCAGATGCATAATAGTCATCGGACTCCTGTTCAGATAAAACTACTGGGGACAATTCTCTTTTTCATTTGGAAGGGGTAGCCTGGCTTCTCCTAATCAGCATTATAAAGTCTTCCACCATTTTAAGCATTTGAGACTGAGGCAAGGAAGCAGGTGCCTGCGATTGGGTCATTGGTTTCTTGGGTGTGGTTCGTACCCTGGGCCTTAGAAACTTGGTAGTTTTCAAAAGAATGGTAGATGCGAAAGAAGTCATTCGTCTGTGTTGAGAATCGGTAGAGCAATGCCTGCTCAGCGGCTCTGGACCGATCTAAGGTAGAGACATCCGCAGGATCCTTAGTCAATGAAGAGTCTTGCAGCATACTGGACTCTGAAAGGGTCTCAGTAGCGGCCTGTGAATCCACAGAAGCGAGCATCAGAGGCTGCAGAAGCACCTCACTGAGGACCGGAGAACTGACGACTAGCTTAACAGAAGTGTCATTGATAGTTTTGGACCTGTGCAATCTGTCTCTTTTATGCTTACATTTTTCAGAAGATCTGCTGTCAGATGGCTTACCAAAGACATATCGGTATTCAAGGACTGAGAACAAAAATATCTAGCTACAATAAGGGCCCGACGACATATAGTTCTGCCATTGAACAAAGCACAAATGTGACAGCGGGGGACATCGTGGTCTGGGCCTAAGCAAGTGACGCAGTAAGAATGAAAAGTCTCGGTGTGGTACTTGTTTTCCACAGGCGAGACAATTATCTTTTTCTGACATCAGTTAGAGCAAGAAAAAAGGATCCCCAATGGGGTGCTTAGCTTTAGAAGACTTCAACTTCAATTCGGAAAACGAAAAGTGGCCGACCGGCACTCATGTGAACTGCTTCGGCTTCGGGCTCCTTGGCAAGAAATACTGATGTAATGGCATCGGCTGCCTTATTTTATACCACTGATGACCTGACGTCAGTCCTGGAGCGACGGCAACCAATGCAAAAATACTAAGCCTCTGGTATTTGGGCCAACTGAGGGCTACCCTGGCAGGGATAACCCAAATGTGATGACTGCAACAGTGAAAGATGAAGAACATGTGGAGGGGTACAGAATAACATTATAAGCCATGATATAAAATTAAAACGGAGGATGAACAGTTTGGGCAGATCAGGAGGACACAAGATTGAATGTTTGCTTCTGTTTCCCCATATCTGCTATGCTTTCCACATGCTTAAGTAATGCATTAATTCAGCAGAAAAAAAGGTTGCTATGCTAAGCACTAGAGTAAGAAGTGATGTCAAGGAAGCTGCATGTAGGAAAACAGGACACAAATCAAACTCATATAGCCATTCAGCAGGACAAATCATTACCCTCTCTGAGCTAATCTGTACACCATTACAAATATGAGTACATGGTTAGGTCTCATGATATTCTCCCTCTCTCCACTTCCCTCTTGACATAATGCTGCAGTCTATCACCACTGTAAGCAACACTCCACACCAACAAATGCTTGATTAAATGTATATGTTACAGTCTTCAGTTTTAAGGAGTGCGATCTTTAATTCCTGCCTCCTTGTAGCGAGTTTGCTAGTTAAGACACTGTCATGAGTTATTCTACCCAAAGAACACTCTGCTGCTTGGCACATTTATTCGAGACTGTGTAAATGTATCTAGACCGACAGCTATTTCTGGATGCTTTATTTTACTTTCACCTGCCTGTTGGACATTGGCTTCATCTCTTACAGCATCTGTAAACCTTTCAGTTTAACTTATTTTCTCTACTTTCAGTACAGCCCTGACTTGGCTCCGCATCTCCCACATTGCCTGGACTGTTCCTTTTATCCTCCTTTGCGTCAGTGGCATGCAGGGTATATGGAAAGCTTAATTAAAATGATAGTCTGATGGTGTTCATTTTAAGTCACATTTGAAGCACTTAATTTGTTCTGCTTGTATTTATATGCATTTCATAAATATGCATACCACATTTGTGGGTTTCATTCCTGGAAAAAATCTTCAAAGAAATAAGTTTTTTTCACATAAAAGGCCACATACAATTGGAACAGCACAAACGTTTTTACATTAAAACGGACAGAATTAGAAAATACATGATACAATCAATGCAATTTGTACAAGAGTGGGAAGTAAGTTGCTTATTGTATACATCTGCAGTTTATCTTGTAACTGCATGGAGAAATGGGATGATTACTTTGTATGTGTGATAAAGCCAAGCTTGTCATAATCCCCATCACAAAGATGTGTCTATGTTCATCTATAGTTTATGCAAAGGATACACAACCAACAGTTCCATGGTCAACAATTCCTTAGAGAACTCTTGTTAAATGTCAGAACTATTCATGAACAGAGTAGTGGACTGCTATGTTTTTAACAGAAGCCCAGTTCTATTATTGACATACCAGCAACAAGTCTTCAGAGGAGTTTCGGAACACTAGTATTAAAATATCATTCAGCTACTCAGTTTTATTTTCCCCATTTAGCATGTTGTCTTTCTTGTTGCCTTTTGAAGGTTTAAAGCTGCCTACCTTATAAATATCGTCCATTTGTAGGCAGGTGCAACTCTACATATTTGACAATCCTGTCACTGTATTCTGTAGCATATTTATTGATATATGCATTAATATTATGTAGGTGCCTGGCTCCAGGGCATAGATGGATGGAGTTCCCAACTGCAACCAAGACAAGGTTCAGTTAATATTGACAATACTGGAGAAGCAAGGCAGGAATGACAGTGCCTGGCCTAATTCTCTTCCAGGTGGAGTGCAGAGAATTGCATGCACTTGATGGTACATTCACTCATTCTCTTAGGTCGTCACATCTGACTTCTTGAGTAATCCAGTGAACAAAGCACTTCTAAACACAGACTTTTCAAGGTAAAGGGGGGAAAAAGATGTAGATTGCAAAAATCTTTCTTCCATATCACATGTACATACACAAATCAATGGACAATTTAACTTCCTCAATCCATGGGCACACTGGGTAGGTATAATTATCCTGGTGGGGACTGGGAAACATTCTCCTATGCTTTGGGGATGGGGCAGGGGCTGCATGAAGAAAATACCCTTTGCAGAAGTGGAGAGCATTCATCAATATCAGATCATTGCACATTCCCTTCCCTTGTGCCAATACAAGTGTGCACAGGGATATTAGGGCAAAACAAGAAAATCAAGAACCACCCCTGATGGCTACTTTAATGATAACCCCCTCCAAGTCGACCCTTGCGAATGAGGGGAGCAAGTAGACTGGTAATTAGCAGGCAGCAGAGTAATGCTTGGCAAAAACCAACAACAAATATATATATATATAGTGAAAACAGTATGACTGGAATATAGATGTGGAACTTTCACTGACCATCTACCACTCATCCATGTATATCACCAGTGTGATCAATATACTTTTCATCTCCATTCTGCATGTACATAGATTATTGCTCATTTTAATATCTTTAACAAAGGGGAATGTGTTTGAAGGCCATGAGAAGCTGCCTTTTCATAAATAATATTGAGTTTTTAAGTGACAGTACAATTCTACATTCATCAGTATTATGCTGTTTTTGGCAGCTTCATGGATATCTGTTTACCACTTTGCTAGCGTACAGCCATAAAATTTCACATCCCCTACACAGTGTGTTGTGCAATTCATAGTTTTGTGAGATGTGGGCTGTGCTGCTAACAGTCCTGCCTGTGTTCGGAGAGTGGTGCAATTTTACATGGGTTTTACTGGATGACAGCTCTAAGAAGCTGAACACTAAGCTTATGAAAAATTCCTATTCTCTACTACTATGCTAATTTACAACTTTTTAACTCCCTTCTCTCTGTGACCTTTACAGTTATTCATCCCAATAACATTTACTCATTTTAGAATTTGCTTTACCTTGCCCTAGATCCTCGCCCCCCCCCCCCAATCGCTCTTTACGCCTTTATCTGAAAGTTACCTGACCCTACAGCTGCACAAATGACTACAATAATACCAGGTGACCTGAACCTGGACTGGCTCACATGCTCCTCAGATATACCAACACACTTTATAAATCTCTATAATTTCCATCAAAACATAAAACTCCCTATACATATAGACAAGCATACAAATAGGCATTCCACCCTTGACTAGATTCCAACAAATAAAACTAACTTCAACTATGAGTCTGGCAGCTTACTAGACACTAAGTGATTAACTACCCAGTATAGCTAATAAGAAAAAAACTAAATAACTGTGGTAAAATTACTTACCACTACATCCGCAATAAAAAACAATTCTCACCATCTATCTTCCAGACCCTCCGAAAACAACAGAACTGGGCTCCCCTAAAAACCCTACAACTAGATCATGCAGTGAAATACTTTAATGACATTTTCCTACAAACCTTAAATAAACTTGCCTCACCCAGAAAAATTTGTTCTAAAATGAAAAAACTCCCACGGTTAGCAAAAGAAACAATCCAACTACTTAGATTAAGAGATAAAGCATGGTCCCTCTATCTTTCTAACAAAAGTCATGACAATCTCATCACTTTCCAACAACTAAGAAATCAAGCAAAGAAACAAATCAGAACAGACAAAAAAAAACATACTTTCTTACTTGCCAAACAAAATATGCAACAAATCCACAAACATTTTGGCAGTCAAGTTAACCACCTACTAAAACCAGGTAAACCCACTACCCCAGTTCCAACTACTAACAATACTACATAACCTACTGAATCTCAGTTCAACTCCCACTTTATCAAATCAATAACCTCTTTACTACAAAACACTTCTACCCCACTCTATCCGGCCCACCAGAAATTCAATTTAAACTTCAACCCACTCAAACAAGCTACATACAACACTTACTATCTAAAGTAAAGCCATGTACACTTGCTGCTGACCAGTTACCAGGTGAATAAAAATAAAAGAACGTATTGGATTCCCAAAAAGACTTTTAATACAAGAACACATTAAACCATGAGTGCTTTCATCACCAACTGTGACGTCTTCAGACTGAATAATGCTATTAAGACAAACCAACATATTTAAACTGCTGATGCACCAATCACATATTGCATAACATTCAAATAAATTAAACCCTTCAATGCTTTAAACCTTTTCACTTTAAATAAGCAACAAAATCATCCCTATTATTTAGTCCTGGCGGAAAACAGGCATTTAATCTAACTTGCAATCTGTATTCACACCAGATAAGCTCATCTTCAGCATCAAATAATTTGTCATAATTAGGTACATCTTCCAAAACAAGAAACTTAAAATTTACCATACATTTCTTATTAGAATAATGTTTGACACTAGCATTTTTTGTGCCACCTATCTCCACAGCATGCTTATGCTCGTATATTCACTTGTAAAGTTCCCTACTGGTACGTCCTACATTAAATGAGAGGCATGACTGGCACATTACTGCATATACCACAAATTTACTTTTACAAGTGAAATAAGTCCTAAATTTATAAATAAAACCATTTATATTAACTTTTAAAGTGTCAGTTAATAATTACACAACCTACAGTTAAAACATTTATGCATCCCAAATTTCACAACAGTAGTTGTTTTAGGCTTAAGCTTACTTTGAAAATAATTTTTAAAACTCTTCCCCCTCTTATTTATAAAAGTAGGTTGAATATCTAACTTCTTTTATTTCACTAGAACTTTGCAAAACTTTCCAGTTATTCCTAATAATATTCTTTGTAGAAATACTATCCACACTGTTATTAACTTGCATCGAAAAACTTTATACTCGTCATTTCCTTTTCGTTTATTTAAACTAATATTGTTGTGCCTTACTCCATTTTTTTCAAAAGAAGAAGTTAATATTTCAACAGGATAACCCCTTGAAAAAACTTATCACAAAGAGCTCTACTTTCAACATGAAAATCACTATCTTTTTAGTAAGCCTATTTACACGCATCAGCTGACTATCAATTACCAGGTGATTTTCTGAAATTAGCTGCCCCATCTATTTCATACCCCATATCAATCCTAATTAACCACTCTGTTACCGAACAATATGTACCTACCATATGGAAAATATCCCATATCATTTCACTGTATAAAGGAGTCCCCTCCAAAGACATATCTAAGTATAGACCCATAGCCATACTTTCACCCCTAGCAAAAATCCTAGAAACGTGTATGCATAGTAAATAACTGGCGATTTCCAAAATAACCTCCTTTCTTTCTGTTACACAACATGGTTTTAGACTAAAACACAGTACTAGTACAGCACTCATTAGCTTTACAAACTCTATAAACCACCTAAAAAATAACAACCAACTTGTCTCTGCTACATTTCTTGATATGTCAAAGGCCTTCGACACCGCATCACATCAAATCCTCAAACAAACTTGCCAATTACAACCTTTGCCATGGGACCCTATATTGGTTCCATAGCTACCTCTCAAACAAACAAGCTACCCTATGGGACAATAAACTCTCCTCCCACCATCCCATCTCTGTAGGGGTCCCCCAAGGATCAAACCTAGGACCACTACTCTTTACAATATTTACCAATGACCTTACAACAGCTGCTAGTACAGTTAACATCATTCAATACACAGATGACTCCTCACTCATCTGCTCAGCACCCACAGTCAAGACTTCAGAAGATGACCCAGACTGCCCTTAGCAATATTGAAAAATACCTGGCAGCCCATCAACTGATATTAAATCCTAATAAAACTAAGTTTATGGTCTTTTCAAATCCTTCCTCACTAACCAAGTGTCAATCCTGCTCTATTTTCGCTTCCAATGGCATTAAAAGAGAGACAGTTGAACACACTAAACTCCTTGAGGTTACCATAGACAATGCACTAAAATTTGATAAACATATAGCTCAAACTAATAAAAAAGTCCATATTAAACTTGGCTCACTCTACATAGCTAAACCACATCTCTCCAACCACGCTAGACTGGCCACTGCAAGAACCCACTTATTATCCTCACTTCTCCACTGTTCTCAGATATTCACAAACCTCTGTAAAACTGAACTAAATAAACTCGAATCCTGCTATAACAAGATAGCCAAATTTGCAACTAACCTACCACAAAAAACACATCATTGTGCTGCCCTCAAACAACTAGAATGGTTAAAACTCCCAAATGTACTCACACTAAACCAATTATTGATTGCCCCCACAGTGATGTATAAACCTGAGCACTGCCCAGCCCTATATAAACTTTAACTCTCTTAGATCAGCTGACAAATTCCTACTTAAAATAAATAAATCAATAAACTCTTATGGGGCCTCCTTATATTGCAAGTCTGGAACTCACTCCCTCAACAAATCCTATCTATTGACCATACAAGATACTTTAAGCAGGAACTAAAACAATATTTCATATCACATTGGCTATGCCCATGCTCTGCTCCACCCCCACCCCCACTTCGGTACCACTTTGGCCATAGCTTTTTCTAAATCCTGTAATGTAGGTCCCTCTTTACAAAAAGAAAAATAAATAATTTTTGTACCAAGTTAAATGTTTATATCATATCTACAGTTGCACTGACTTGTAATTATATTGTATGCTATTCACTATTGTCTATGGTTTTTGACTATTATATAATACCTGTATCACTTTGTATACCTGACTCAGTTTATGCTACTGTATAACTATGTTCATTGGAGCTTTTCTCCCCGGGTCTCCACTGAAAAAGGACTTCTTGTCCAGTGGACATTACCCAGTAAACAAATGTAAATAAATAATAAAATAAATGGTACTCAATATGCCAGTTAAAGTAACATTTTTACTTGAATTGTCTCACCTGGAACATACTGTTACAAAAGCTATGTCTGCTAAACATTTTTTTTTTGCCTTCAGTAATGAAAGGTAATACCTTGAGTTCTGCCACATATCACAAATGAAATGACAGGATTACTATACTCGTGTCACCTCATAACTGATAAGCTTATTTTAACTTGGGTCACCCACACTTTTACTGTACTACCATTTCTGATGAAACTGGGCCTCACCCAGACAAATGAGGTAGACAAAACAAGTATTCATTTATTTATTAATTTCTGATTGCCTGTTTAACCCAGATCAAAGTCAGATGAGCTGCAGTCTATTGGGGCACTCAAGGGGAATAAGGGAGAGGAAACTTATCGTGGACAGGGCATCAGTCCATCACGAGATACACGAACACACATAACCATACTCTAAGAACAACTTGGAAGAGGTCACTAGTTCACCTATAACACGTTTTTGGGGTATGAGAACCTGAAGTACCTGGCAGAAAGACTAAAATGACAGAGGACATTCCGACTCCTCAGAGAAGGTACCTCAGCCAAGAACTGCAGAAGCACATCGTGTAGTTCAACACTTATCACTGTACCATCCGAAAATGAACATAACCAAACAAATAAATGAAAGAGATATCAAGATGCATACATAAATACACCTTCTGCTATAAGAGACCATAACTAGATCTTTCAGATCACACATCAACAAATCTTAACATCTTGAACGCCACCCATTACATGCAATATAATGGCACATCACAACATTTTTTTTTTTTTTTTTTTTTTTGCAGGGGACATAAGTATACCAAATCCACACTTGTCTAACACTGGGGAAAGGAGAAGCTCCAAAAAAGAAGGTAAAGCAGTCTTGGGCAATCCTCTGTTTCAGTCTAACATGAACCAGCTAGTGAATTCAAAGAGATTACAGCTCCAAAACACATGGGGAAGACCAATATAAGCAATGCATATCTTCTTACATGACAAATTGCATGATATTTCGCTTCTCCAAGACAGTCTGCTTCCTATACCTGTGACTGAGAACAGTAGAGAGAGTTGGATGAAGTCTTGCATTTCCCTACCATTGATGACACAAAGTTCTATAAGTTACCTCAAGACTCGACTGTGCATGATCATATCCCTACATATCAATGAGACTACCACAGTGTTGAGATAGCCCTTCTACTTTAGTACCTTCATCCAAGAATACCAACATGTTTTAGAATATTCCAGCTATCGTAGCTTCTGCTGCCCATTCCTGCAGCTCACTTCACATGTCCACCACTCTCTCTAAAGAAACTCTGATTAATGACCAAGCTGAGCTTGACTCCTTTAAAGTGGATGTCATATCTGCTCCCAGACACCCTGTACTTTTAACTAGCTTAGCACCATCACATTATCCATTAATTTGTAAGTGCCCATAGCATATCTCCTGCCTCTCTATTCTCTTCTAATGAAGAAAGGCCAATTTCCTTAAGCTACTCTTCATATGACCTTCCTCTAACCTTGCGACTATCCTGTCTTCCTCTGTATACTCTATCCTGTAGTATGATCACTTACTCCCTGTAATGCCTAAAAGACTGTATACAGTATTCCAGTTATGGACCTGAAATGTGAACATCAATTCTCTCCCATCTCCTCTGAACACTACATATTTGGCTATGCACCCTAGCATTTGGATTGCTCTTGCCACAGTTTTTTTTTTTTAAAACACCTTCACCGAATTATCACTTGTGACATAGGCAAACTTATATTTACATAAACGTAATCAAATCATATTATCAAGTTCACGTTTACAAACATTATACATGACATATATTGTTAAATATCATAGAGTCAAAGCAACATTACATAAATTGTTCAATTCCTGCCTTCTCTTAAACCTCATTCCTCCTCCAAAACATTTTTTACATGTATTGTTGCCACACTTTTCATGGAATTTATTCCTAACCTTTTCTAGAGATCCCACTTCCTGTTCTTTTACCTCTGTTTTCACTACTTCAAGTGTAGTTGGTTAGATTTTGATTTCCATTTTCTAGTAATTGCATTTTGGCAGCCACCAGAATTAAACTTAACAAGGTCTTATGTAAAGGTAATGCAGATCCTGCATCCCAGATTAAAAAAAATAAATAAAATAAAAATAATTTCCTTAGATACACGTACTTACTTGCCCAGAATTCCTGACAGAGTACACTGTAAGGAATTTTAAAGTCTGTCAGTTCATTACATGCCAAGAACATATGCTCAAAAGTACCTTTTTCTTCTTCATTACACCCCCAACATTTGTCATCTACCCTAGGATTTTTTTTTGAGTCTGCTTTGGTTATAAAGGTATCTATGCAAACACTTCCAGGCAAAAATCCTAAATAGTCTTGATTTTGTTGCATATTTGGCAGCTATACATATGACCTCCCATTGTTTCTTTGTGAATTGCACATCTAATCTCTCATCCCAATCTTTTCTAACCTCTTCGGAATGATTCCTATAGGCATCATGCAATATTCGATATGCCTAATTTTCCCTTTTTTAACAGCAGCTTCTGTTCTGGATTAGATTAAAAATTCAACCAGTGCAGGTCTTTCATTTAGGATTCCCCTATCCCCTTCCCCTTCGTCTGTACTCAGACATCAATCCTTAAGAGGGAAGACAATCACTAGCCTCCAATCCAAATGTCTTCTTGGCCTCTTACCATTCTATTACCTTTTCCCCTCTCTATTTGTTCCCATTGCCTTGGTTCCTTTGCCAGCTTCCTCCAGTAAATTCCAGTGGCGATATTATAGTTGAGGGCCTCACCAGTTCATTTTGTGCAGAAGTGGGTGTGTCGCAAATTGAGTGACAACCCGGTCTGCATATTTAATTTGCTCGTGCATACATGATATGAAAATATAGGATGACTATGGCTGACCAAGTTCACAGACGACTGCAAACTAGGGGCCATAATTGATTCTCCGGCTGATACAGACACCCTTCAGATGGGTCTCACTGAGGCGGATACCTGGTGTCAAAATCATGGCCTTAAGCTAAATGCCAAAAAGTGCATAGTCATCCCCTTTGGAAAAAACAAAATACCCATGAACTACCACATAGGTGGTAGTCTCCTAAGTACAGAAAATGTAATAAGGGATCTGGGGACCCAAGCAGATAGCAATCTCTCCTTTAATAATCATATTGCCAAGGTGGTTAGAAAATCCTTCTATGTGGCCCACCTAATCACAAAAGGGTTCGCATCTAGAACAAAAGAGGTTATTGTGCCTCTCTACTCATCACTCATTAGACCCATCATAGAATACAACGCCCCATTTGGGATGTACCTTACAGGACACCTGCAATAGCTGAAGAGGCCACAAAAGTACCTCACCAAGAGGATTACTGGCCTCAAACAGATGCCCTATGCAGCCCGACTCAAGAAACTCCAGCTGTACTCAGTTGCATACCACATACTCAGGGGTGATCTCTGCCTGACATACAAGGCCATGTCCAACCCAGAATCGGACATGCTCCACCTAAAAAAAAAAAACAAATCCCAGAGAGCCACACACTCTAGAGATATAAACCTCACCACAACGATAAATAGGACATGCTGGAGGGATAGATTCCTATCCCAGAGACTCCCTATGCTTTGGAACAGGATTCCAATATACATCAGGCAGAGTCCCTCACTAACACTCTTCAAGAGAAACCTTGACGGGTGGATGGGAAACAGAAAATTTACCCCGGGAATCATTGCACTGGTTCTGCTGGACAGTGGTGCAGGGAACTAATGGCTCTGCTGGACAGTGGCACAGGGAACTGATGGCTCTGCTGGACAGAGGCACAGGGAACTGATCTAAGGGGGTGGAGAAAGCCAACACATTCTGGGTAGGCTTATAAATGCCCTTGGGCAGATAGCCTAGTACTTACCTATGAACCTAAATGTACACAAACGGTTAATACAGTATCGCCCAGGAAAGCTGGTCTTAGCAAAAGGTCCTGCCAATGATACTGAGGAAGAGTCGTCTGTAACACCTACACCAAAAAAAGAGTCCATTTGGACATTAATTGGGTCAGTGAATCATCACATTCCAACTCTGACAAAGAGAACTATAATGCTACACGGTAAAAAGCCTGATATGTGTTTTGACTGTTTTGTTTCTTTGCTGATTATAGTATATATTATTAGTGCAATAAAACATGTCAATTACAGATGTTGGTAAACAGTTTACTGTTATAATTTACTGTCATATTACAATGTCAGTGCACTTTTTCTTCGGTTGTACATTCTGAGGGAATGCATGTTCATGAATGACATCAGGGGGTGGGTTTTAGGCAGGGCTTGCTACTGCACACATCTGGTAAGGCCCTCAACTACAATATCACCATTCCAGTCCCTTCTTATCTGTTCTCTGTATCCCTAATTGCAGTCTCCTTTCTCCATTCCTATGTTGGCTTGGTTCTTAGTATACTTTCTTCTACTTTATGAATACAATATCCTGTATGATTGTTATTCTCTAAGGATCTGGGTCCAAAATCTTATTCTTTCCTTATCTCCTGAATAATACCCCTGCTTCATCATCACTTTCCACTTTGAATTGTAGCTTTCTGTTTGTTATAGATATAAGAGCCTTAACTGTGTGACTCTAAAATATCTCTTCAGATCAGGTTATCCTAAACCACTGTTCTATTGGATGGTTCAATTTATCATACACAAACCTTGCTCTTTTTCTCTTCCCAGATAAAATCGTTCAACTCTTTCTTAATTACTATCCACAATGTCTCTTCTGGTTGATAATAAAATACGCCTGACCTGTGTATAAAATTAAAGGGACTCAAGAGATTTGTACTGCTTCTATCTTGCTATCCATATCCACAGGCAAGAGCTTCCAGTTTTTGTATTATCTTTTGTTTAGTCTCTTCCCACATAGCGTTAGGTTCCATAATTGAATACTCCATACTCCTAAATACTTCATTTTATGGCCCCACGAATGTGTATTGCTGAATCAATTAATCTGCAGTTATATAGTTTATAGCTATAGCCTTTCTATTGTCTTCAATAATTTTATATCTCTCCCCCTCCCCCACAAAAAAAAAAACAAAACACAGAACTGTTTCAGAACATTCCACAACACTGACATGTCCCTCTCATCTGCAAATAAAGCCAACTTTTCTTGAACACCATACCAGTTATATCCTTGAATGTCTTAGCCCATACTTTTTTGCCAATGGTTCGAAATATAAAACAAAGAGGAAAGAAGCTTTAGCCAGTCTTGAACAAGCTAGACAGCTTATTTTTTTTCTGTAACACCCCCAGTCCTCCTGCTCTGGAATTTTAGGTTGATCGCTCCTGTTATACAGAGCACACCTGGGTGGTCTTTCAGCAGCCATATCACCATGCACTAGAAGGCTAAAGGAGCCCTTGCCAAGCTAACTAATATTCCTCTATCAGATATTATAACCCAAACCTTAATGTCAGCTGCACAGGGACAACGTTTCATGCCTTTTGTGAGTTCACAGACCAACATATTAAACAGGACTGGATGGATAACATATGCAAGTCAATGTCACTTGTCTCCATTTTATGCCTTCTAACCATTTCTTCTTCCCACCTGAAGAGTTTACATTCCACTCCTACCACTCAATTTCACAAGAAGCCATCTGGGGAAGATTTGCATGAAAGACTTTGCAGAAGTCCAGATAGAGATGATCTAAAGATGCTGTCCACCTTCCTAATAGCCTAGTCAAATAACTAGATTACATTATTCTCATAAGTCCTGCCTATGGTAAAACTATGTTTTAGTTTATTTAGCAGCTGATTTTGCTCCAGGAACATAATTAGCCTCAATTCCAAGACCAGCTAGCCATCTGGCATGTAATTCCCTGAACTGCTCCTTGTGTCATTAAAGAATATTTGTGTAAAACCTTACCATAACCATAGATGTCCTTCTCTTCTGTGTTGCAGTATTCTACATATGGGTTGTATTCCACCCATATGTATCTCTACCATCTTCTGTCAGAGCCCATTCCACCAGATCTGTTGTCTCATCAGGGGCTTTCTTTAAAGGCCTAGATGCTCATTCTATTTTGGAAACTGCTACTTGGCCCTCTGTTCATTCTTTTACTAAACATTACAAGTTGGACAGTATCTCTCAATCCAGGGCAGGGTTGGCTGGAGTGATTCTGCGTGGATTTTTAGAAAATATTTCCTCACTTTGTTCCTCTACTCCCTCCTCCTCCCTGGGTTCCACTTGAGCTTTTTGCACTCTCCCATATGTAAAGAATACTGCAAGATTTAATAGAAAGACATAGAACAGTTGTGTAAACTCTTACCATATGCACAGATGTTCTTCTCTTCTATGTTGTGGTGTTCTGTCCCACCCGCTTACCCCCTACAACATACTTCCTAGGATGACTCCATATTTGACTTAGGATTGTTTTCCTCATGTGGCTCACTTGTTCGGAGGATGGTACATGCAGAAGTCCCTTTTATGGCCAACATTGTCAGTACCTACTTGCAATGTTCCATGTACTGGCAGTGGCTGTAAGTTTTTATATACTGGCCAGACGTCGAGTTGATGGGCAGAATACAACCCAAATTTAAAGAATACTGCAACATTGAATGGAAGGACATTCAGCTTTGCTTGCTTTCACTCCCCAGACCACCCTTTCCCCTAAAATACCTGCTGAAAATCTTGGTCAGATATTCAAACTAGAGACTTCTGACATGACACCATGCCAACAGGCAGCAGTTTGGCAGCACTTCTCTTCAATGAAATTAAGTTGAATTTCTCAACATTCAATAGGCATTAAAGATTAAGCCAGAGGTGACTCATACCTCAGCTAAGCCTCAAAAGCAGACAAAGAAGAAAAGGAACAGAAAAAGTGTAAACTTAATCTTCAGAAACTGAGCGAGTAACATTAGCCAAAATATGGTATGAAATAAAAAAAAAATTAAGTGTGCCCACCAGGATACCATGGCAAAGCAGGAAAGGAGAATAGTAGAAATGCAGGAAGGATTAAACAAACATTCTGGTATCCTACAGACTTTGACTGATGAAATTAAGAGCTGAAAACAAGGGCAGAGACAGCGGAAGTAAGACTAAACTGTTGCTCTACAAGACGGCATGAAGAAACACCAAAATATCAAGTATACCAGAAAAACTGGAAGGAAATAACTGTAAAGAGCAGATAAGTGATATGCTTGCAAAATGGGCTGGTATCCCAAAAGATTGAGAACACACAGGACTGCATGGTGAGAAGAGAGGAAAGGGATCCAAAGATGGTAATTCTAGTAAAGGAGAAAGTCCTGAGTGAAGTCTAGAAGCCAGGGGAAAGTAATAACTGTAAATGGTGAGAATATTCTCTGACCAGGATTTCTCCTTTGAGACTAGGAAAAGGAGGAATGCTTCCAATCTAGCAATTTGGCTATGTAAGAAGGGGAAAAGATGGAGACTCCTTTACCTGACTTTGAGGCCTTTTTTGGCAGAGCATGGTCAAAACATTCTCAGGCCCAAAGGCAGTAAAATCATTTTACTGAAGCCAGCAAACCTCCTAGCACATCAGAAAAAGGATGAAGCACAAAAGGAGATAGTCATTGGGAAAGACCACAAAATGGGCAGCAAGGAATTTCAAAGAAGTGGGTTCTTCCCCTTTACATGTGAAGCAACAGAGGTTGAAAGACAGGGTAGATATTTGGGAAGTGAGAAGGAAAGCAGTCAAAGGTTTCAGATACAAGGATGACAAATGAGGGAAATATCTTGAAAGGATAATCAACAGTATAATCAGACAGGAAATTAATGTGACTGTTGAAAGGGCTGAAAGGCAGTTTAAGACTGCAGTGAGACAGAACAGAATAGAGAGTCAAGTACACATAAGGGGATATATGGACAAATAGGTTCATAGGTTTATACTAGGCTATCTGCCCTAAGGCATTTATAAGCCTAGCCCAAAGTTTTGTGGCTTACGCCACCCCTTATATGAAAAAATACTGTGCCCATTAGTTTGTTTTGCCTCTGTCCAGCAGTGACACAGAGATAATTCCCGGGGTAAACCTACGATCTCCCATCCACAGGTCAAGATTTCTCTTGAACAGAGCCAGCGAGGTGCTCCTCTGCCTCACACGGACCGGGATTTTATTCCACAGCATAGGGAGTCTCTGAGTGATAAATCTATCCCTCCAGCACGTCCTATTTATATCCGTGCTAAGGTTTAAGTTGCTTGCTCTAGTGGTTTTGTTGGATTTGGATTTTTTGAGGTGGAGCATGTCCATTAATTCCGGGTTGGACATGGCCTTGTATGTCAGGCACATGTCACCTCTGAGCAGATGGTATGCGACTGAATAGAGCTGGAGTTTCTTCAATCTGGCAGCATATGACAGATTTTGGAGTCCCTTTATCCTTTTGGTGAGGAACTTTTGGGGTCTCTCCAATTGCTGCAGATGTCGGGTGAGATACATCCCGAATGGGGCATTGTACTCGATCATTGGTCTGATAAGTGAAGAGTACAGGGGAACAATGACCTCACTAGATCTGGATGTGAATCCCTTCATGATCAGGTGGGCAATGTAGAAGGTCTTTCTAACCACTTTAGCAACGTGAGTGTCAAAAGAAAGGCCACTGTCAACCTGGGTCCCCAGGTCCCTGATAACCTCTTCTGTGCTTAGTGGATTGCCACCTATATGGCAGCTTGGGGTTACTTTGTTTTTCTCGAAGGGCATGACTATACATTTTTTGGCGTTTAACTTCAGGCCATGGCTCTGGCACCAGCTATCTGTTTCCGTGAGTCCCTTCTGAAGGATATCCGTGTCCGATGCACTTTCCACTATGGCGCCCAGTTTGCAGTCGTCTGCAAACTTTGTCAGCCAAAGTCCTCCCATGTTGGCCTGTACTTCTGAGAAGTAGATGCCGAACAATAGGGGGCCAAGGACCGAGCCCTGTGGGACACCACTTGTGACCGGCTTGGAGTCTGACATAGCGCCAGCAACTCTAACCCTGTGGGTTCTGTCCTTAAGCCAGTTTGCAACCCATCTTGTGACATATGGGTTTACATTTAAGCTGGTAGTTTTTCTACAATACCCGAGTGGGGTATTGTGTCAAAGCCTTTGCAAGGTCAAGGTAGGCTGTATGGACTGCCTTTCCTCATCAATGGCCTTGGTGACTGTTCAAGAAGTCAACCAAGTTCAAAAGGCATGATCTGCCCTTGACGAAGCCAAACTGGGTCGGGTCCAATGTCTGCAAGTCCCCTATATCTTTGTTTATGAGCTCCATTATGATCCTCTCCATAGCTTTGCAGACTAGACTTGTTAAGCTTATGGGGCGTAATTACCAGGGTCCGTAGAGGCACCACCTTTGTGGAGTGGGACCACAGTTGCCGTACGCCACTCCTTGGGCACGTATCCTGTGGTAAGGCTGAGATTAAACAGCTGCCTTATGTGCGGTTTAATTCCTCATTTAGCTCATGTAGCACACAGCCGAGGACACCATCCGGTCCCATTGATGCTGTGTTTTTAGCTTTAGAGAGAGCAGCTTTCACCTGCGCATTTGAGATGTCTGGGAGGCTACACTCCGCTGGGATAGTTATCACTCCTTTAGGGGTGGGGGGTGAAGTTTGCACTGAACCTGTCTGCCAGTATGTTGGCAATGTCTGTGGGTTCAGTGATTTTTGTATCATTTTGGACTAATTCTGAGCATATCTGGGAGTTTCCACCCAGGTTCCTAACATAGCTGAAAAAGGCCTTATGATTGTCCTTTGAATCCATGGCAATTTTTCTCTCAAAATTGGCCTTAGTTGATTTTATGAGTGCTCGTATTTTTTTTACTAATAATGATCAGGGGTGACTTCCCTTTTATGGATTTTGTTCTATCATGTAATAGCTTTCTCCTCTTATTGTAAAGTTTGTTAATGGCTGGGGTCCACCAGACTGGACGTTTGCCCTTTGTGGAAAGAGTCTTGGTTTTATTTTGGATTGCCTGATCCATTCAGTCCTGGAGGTGTTCATAGAAGGCATTTGTAAGGGCTTCCGCAGCTTGGGTTGTGGTTTCCACTGGCTCAAGGGCCTTGAAGGATACCACACCAGTCTTGAGTAGTGTGAAGTTTGCTTTAGAGAAGTTCTTCACTGTGGTCTTTTTTGTTTGGGGTGGGGGCGGGATGAGGATTTCCAGTGAGATTAGTTTATGATCAGATCTCACCAATGAGGGATATACTTCCGGTGTGGAGCATTTTGTCCCCATGTTTGTGATAATGAGATCCAGTATATTTTCTCCTCTCGTGGGAACAGTGACTAGCTGTTCCATGGCATTTGAATTTATGAACTCCAGGAACCGTTGGGCTAGAAAGTTAGGGCTTGAGTAATGTTCCCAGTCTATATTTGGGTAGTTGAAGTCACCCAATATGATGGTGTTTGGAGATACATTTATACCCTCCAGTGTCTTCAGGAAGGCTGTGTGGGGTTCCTGAGTTTGAGAGGGTGGCCTGTAGCATGCTACAATTTGTAGAGCAGTTTTGCCTATGGTTAGTTGCACCTGGATGGTTTCCGAGCTTATGCTCCCACCAACCTGGAGGTGTGGGTATCCTTTATGAATATGGATACCCCCCCAGCGTTTGTGGTGTGGTCCGGGTTTTGGGGCCGGAACGCATGATATGAGGTAAAACCTAATAGTGCCGGGGTGCTCTCAGGAGCCTTGAACCAGGTTTCAGTTACAGCACAGACATCGATGTTCTCCATACTGAGAAGGGCCTCGAGTGCGTGCATTTTGAGATTTAGACTTCTGGCATTGAGCAGCATTACCCTCAGTTTCTTCCCATTTTTGTTTTCTAGGGTGGTAGGTTTAGAATTTGAGCCTTGCCTAAAAAAGGCACTATGGGGGTGGCAAGAGCCTTAGCCAATCTCCGGAATCCCAGGGGTGACAGGTGCAAGCCGTCCCTTGCAAAGCAGCATGGCTTGCCAAGCATGTCATCCCAGGCAGACAGACACTGAATCCCCTTTGAATGACACCAGACATTAAGCCAATTGTTAAAGCTGATCATCTTGTCTCTATATTGTGGCATAATTCTTGGTGAAGGAAGGATACTGCTCAGGGTCAGGGTCATACCTGCCTGGGCTACATAATCAGAGAGCTCCTCTATGTCTCTTCATGTAGTCCAGGGAGGTACGGTCTCAGGTCGTTCACACCAGCATGGACAATGACTGTGTCATATTTGTACTTGCCGTGGAGTGACCCGCGTGCTTGTGTTATGTGGCGAATTCTAGCGCCCGATAGGCAGCTTACTGTGACCCTCTCCTTGTTCAGCCTGGTGAGTGGGACGTCAGTGTGTCTGACTATGGAGTCACCTATGACAAGTATGTTTGGTGTATTTGGCCTTAAGGGCTGTGACTGCTTTGCACACTGATTTTGTGGTTTATGTGTTGCTTGTGGGGTGTCTTGAGGTAGCAGTTGTTTGGGTGTCTGTTTTGGAGGCCTCTGCTGTTTAGGTAAATTTTTACTCAGAGCCTCCGAGTATGTCTTTGTGTGTTTATGTGTTTGATTCAGTGGTTTGGTAGCATTATGTGAGGCTGGTTTTGTGGTGTGTGTAGTTGCCTTCTCCTCCTGTCTGGTCTTGCCAGTCCTGAGTTGAGAGAGCTCAGCCTCCAGTTTGGCTAAATAGCTGCATCTCTCACAAGTATTTGTGTTATGTGGGAGGAGGAGAGGGTTGTCTGTGTACATGAGGCAGTTATAACATTGCCCCAAGATTCCCAGATTCACCAGCTGGACCAGAGAGGAGATTGACAACTGACCTTTGGACATGCTAGAATAATATTGGGAATTCCTTAATAATTGAAAACAAGGGCCAGTGGGGAGTGAGGGTGTAGTGCTTTTAATTTTTAGTGCTGACTTGTATAATTGCTTTAGTGAGCAAGTGCCAGGTAACTTGAGTGCAATGTGTTACAAGTAACTAAATGCAAAAACGACAAACAGTAACTTTCAAGTGAAACAAGGAAATAAGTACAGTAAGCAATGCAGATATCACTAGTGGTCCACAGAAGTGCTGAGAAGCCGCGTATTAGGTGGAATTAGCATTCCAGGGAAATAACAAGCAAACAAACAACAAGCATATAAACAAAGCTAGATTCAGCAGGCCTGGATCTAGTCTATGCTACAGCAAACAAGGTGTACCAATTTCAGTAAGATACAGTTCAAATATTCAGGCACTATAAACCTTTAACCAGAAATTCTCAGCTCAGAAGGGCAGATTCCAGCCTCTTCTCCCACAAGAGTGCAGACCACGAACCTTCTTAATGTAAAATAACTGGCCTGAAGCCCAAGTGCTTAAACCACAACTAATACACTTGGACACTGGGCTCTCAATCAGCAGTTCCCAACATAGAAGGATGAAAGCTACCTGTCCTGCCACCACAGTGCTTGCCACAAATCTTCCTAATGTAAAACAACTGGTCTGAAGCCCAAGTGCTTAATCCAAAAGACTTAGAATGATAGCTACACTTTAATCAAGTTACAACCAAGCAGTAATAAATACAATTGAATACTTTAGAGAATGTCTGGATTAGTGCTCAAGTTACACAAACAAAGCTAGATCCAGCAGGCCCGAATCCAGTCTATGCCACAGCAAACAAGGCGCACCAACTTCAGTAAGAAGCAGTTCAGATATGCATGCACTATAAGCCTTTAACCAGAAATTCCCAGCTCAGAAGGGCAGAGTCCAGCCTCTCCTCCCACAAGAGTGCAGACCACGAACCCTCTTAATGTAAAATAACTGGCCTGAAAGCCCAAGTGCTTAAACCAGAATTAATACACTTTTAGAATAACAGACACTGAGCCCTCAATCAGCAGTTCCCAACCTAGAAGGATGTAAGCTACCTGTTCTGCCACAACAGTACAGACCACAAACCCTCTCAGTGCAAAACAACTGGTCCGAAGCCCAAGTGTTTAAACCAAAAGGCTTAGAATGAGTTACACCAAGCAGTAATAAATACAACTGAGTATTTTTAAGATGATGCAAAAGTAAAATGAAGTAGGTAGAAACACAAGTACAGTAAAAGCAGATGAATTTTTTTTTTAATCTGAACAAGTGCTGAGATCAAAGAAACAGATTTGAGTGCTGAAACTAGAAAACTGGCTAGTTATAAGAAAAAAAACAAGCTAGAAGGCTTCCCTCAAACACAGAAGGGCTTGGGGGCTCAGAAGCCTACAAACAGTCTATACCACTTAACAGGAAAGGCAGGAAATAAGCTTTATTTATTTATTTATTTTTTTGTCTGTTTCCCAGATGCTCTCTTTGTACACAGTAGGAGTGCCTGAAATCAGAATATGATCTCACTGCACTCAGTTGAGTGAGCAAATGAGATGGGCCCAGAGGCAGGCTGAGGGGCGGGCAGTTTCAAGGCCACTAAGATTAACACCAAAACAAAAACAGGGAGGGTGGGAATAACTTAAGAGCAGAGTTAAAACTGCCAATTCAGTTAAATATTCCTTCAACACAGTTTAAATCAAATTAAATACTGTATATATTTTTTAAAAAAAGTGCAGATAAAGGTACTTAAATTCTCTTATACGTCCAGTTGAATATAACCAAGCTCTTAGCCAGCCAAAGCTGAGGTTTTTATTTATTCTTCATGTTGGGTATGTTCTATTTCTTTTCCTGTGAGAAACTGTCAAATACTTTACAGAAGTCACGAAAGCCGGGAGAGACTAGCATATTGTTAATCTCTGCTTTAATGCCTGATTCTGTGAAGACTGCCAATGCAGTTGTAGTGCTATGATCCGGGTGAAGGCCATGTTGTGGTGGAGTTCATAGCTTTTCGCAAAGTATTAAAGGAGTTGTTAATATAATCCTCTGGAATCTTAGAGAGGGGAGACCAGATAGCAATTGGCCTACAGTTTGTGATTTCTTGAGGAGTTACCTACTTAGTGATGAGGAATGGTATAACATTTCTTCCACAGAGATGAAACATATGATTCTGATATGCATTGGTTAATTAGCATAGAAACTTGTATAAGCAATAGAAGCACAGGCAAGTTTCAGGTACTAGCTGAGTTAAGTACAAACTTGCAGTGTTAAAGATTGTACTGCATTTTATTTTATGTCTATTTAATTGTTTCATTGAATATTGGAGTCTGTCTCTCTCTCTAGTTATTTTTCTATTTAATTGTTTTATAAAATACTGTGGTCTCTCTCCATCTCTGCATTTAATTTCCTGCCCATCTGCCCTCCCTGTTCTTGTTATGGTATTAATCTTGGTGGCTTTGGAATTGCCCACCCCTCCTGTAAATTTGTGCTTGGACACTCCTCCTGGGTCTCTCATTTGCTCACTCAACCAAGTACAGTAAGATCATACTTTGACTTCAGACACTCCTACCAGTCCCAGCTGTTCAGCTCTATTCCAGTCTAGCATCACTAGCTCATTCTACCTAATACAGAGAGAACATTGGTGAAGGGCAAGCAACTTAGGTCCTTAATTTTGAATTATCTTCAGTTTCTCCTTTTACCCTTCCCACTTTCCAAAAAAAATTAAAAAATTCTAAGCTTGTTTCCTGCCTTTCCTGTAACTAGTCTAGTCCAGATACAGATACAGATTTGCTGTAACCAGGACTGTTTGTAAGCTTCTGAGCCCCCAAAGCCTTTCTGTGTTGGAGGGAAGCCTTCTAGCTTATCAGTGGGTATTGGTAAGCACTAGGTAGCCTATCTACCACAAGAGTGGTTTCTGGCCCAGAAATTCTAGTTTACTGGCTGTTTGGGCAGTTTTTCCATCTCTTTCAACCTTCTGGTTTAAAAGCCTGCATTTGCGCTAGTTTCCCATCTTTCCTGTAACTAGTCTAGTCCAGATACAGATTTGCTGTATCCAGGACTGTTTGTAAGCTTCTGAGCCCACCAAGCCTTTCTGTGTTGGTGGGAAGCATTCTAGCTTATCAGTGGGAGTGGTAAGCACTAGGTAGCCTATCTACCACAAGATCCGGGTACAGATTCTTAGTTTTAGCACTTGAATTTGCTTATTCATATTCAGAACTTGTTGTTAGCACTAAATAAACTACAAATTACTACAGCTCTCAACCTTCCTCTTTACCTAGAGGAAAACAGTTTTTGTACTTACTTTCCTCACTTGCTTAGAGAAAAACAGCTCTTATACTCACTTTCCTCACTTGTTTAGAGGAAAGTATTTTTTTTTTATTCAGGCATGTCCAAGGGTCAGCTCCCAGTCCTCTCTCCTGTCTATCTGATGAATCTGGGCATCTTGGGGCAATGTAGCAATTGCCTCATGTAAACAGACAACCCTCTCATCCTACCACCCAACACCACAACCTGTGAGAGATGCACTTATCTAACCAAATTGGAGGTAAACCTCTCTCCAACCAAGACTGAACTTGGCTGTCAAGAGGAGAAGGTAAACACTTGCAACACACCACACTCAGCACATAGTCCCACTAAACCTACGCCACCAAAACTCACACATGGAAACACAAAAATATTCGCAGAGGCTCTCAATAATAATCTGCTCAAGCAACAGAGACCTTCAAAGCAGAAACGCAAGCAGACTCCACCCCCCAACACAACCCAAATGACTTAGCCCACAGACTCAGTGTGCCAATAAACCACAACCCAACACACTAGTCATAGGTAACTATCATCAGGCACATTGATGTCCCACTCACCAGGCTAAACAAAAAGGTTACGGTCAGCTGCCTGCCAGGTGCCAGGATCTGCGACAAACCATGCACTCAGGTCACTCCACAAATACAAATATGACTCTGTCATTGTCCATGTTGGTGTGAACGACCTGAGGCATAATTTCCTGGACTACATAAAAGAGAGACATGGAAGAACTCTCTGATCTTACAGCCCAGGCAGGTATGACCCTAGCCCCGAGTAGCATCCTGCCATCACTCAGAATGATACCACAGTACAAGGACAAAATGATTGACTTCAGCAGTTGGCGAAGCTTCTGGTGTCATTCTAAGTGGATCCAGTATCTGTCCGCCTGGGACGACATGGTCGACAGACCACGATGCTTTGCCAGAGATGGCCTGCACCGGATACTGGCTAAGGGTCTTGCTGCCCCTATAGTGCCTTTTAAAGGCAAAGTTCAAATGACAAATTCACCACCATAACAGGAACAGGCAAGCAAAAACTGAGGGTAATGCTACTCAATACTAGAACTCAAAATCTCAAAATGCACTCACTCGCGGCACTCCTTAAAATGGAGAGCATAGATATCTGTGCAGTGACTGAGACCTGGTTCAACACTCTAGAGGGCACCCCTGCATTACCAGGCTATAACTCATACTACAATTTTCGGCCATCTAACCTGGACTAGAACACCAAAGACAGAGGTATGTCCACATTCATTAAGGATATCCACACCTCCAGGCTAGTTGCGCAGAATAATGCATCCAAGGTTATCCAAGTGCAACTAACTCGGAGCAAAACTGCAATCCAAATTGTAGCTTGCTACAGATCCCACACCATGCCCCAGGATTCCCACTCCTCTTCTTGATGTACTGGAAAATATTAGGGTTCAACCAAACACCCTAATAATGGGCGATTTCAACTACCCCACCATTAACTTGGAAAACTACTCATGTACCAACTCCTTCGCTCAATGCTTTCTGGAATTCATAAACTCCAAAGCCCTGGATCAACTTATCCACACCCCCCACCAGGGCAACAATATCCTAGACCTAGTCATTACCAACATGAGTGACCAGTGTTCCACACCTTAGTCAACTCATTGGTCAGATCCGACCATAAGCTAATCAACCTAGATATCCACAACCCGCCCCACCCACAATTAAGGAAACCACAGTAAACAATTTCTCCAAAGCCAACTTCATGCTTCTTAAGACAGAAGTAAGCAAACTTCATGACACCCATGCAGATAGACGATACAGGTATGACTGCTGAATCCTACACAAATGCACTCTATAAGCACTTACACGAGTGCATGGATCATGCTATCCCAAACAGAACCAAGACGCTAACCTCCAAAAAAAAGGAAGCCAATCTGGTGGTCCCATGCCATAAACAAACTCTACAACAGAAGGAAGAAACTGTTGCAAGAGAGTAAAATCCCATGAAGTTGGTGGGGTTGTAGGTTTACCCCGGGTATCACTTCTGTGTCACTGTTAGACAGAGGCACAGTATACTAACCTCGAGAAAGGGCATAGCAAAATTAATTTAAAATGGGTGGCGAAAGCCAAACACACTCTGGCTAGGCTTATAAATGCCCTAGGGCAGATAGCCTAGTATGAACCTAAGAACCTAAGTGGAGGAGCTCCCTGGTCAGCCTTAGTAAGAAGCGGAGATCCCTTATAAGATCCTCCAAAGCTAGTAATAAAAACAAAATTGCCACTGATTCTAAGGGCAACCACAAAGCATTCTATAGCTATGTCAAGAATCTCAATGGCAACACCCAGACCTGCTCTGAATTACGGCATAACAGCACAAAAATTACAGAACCAACTGATATTGCCAACATCCTGGGTGGGAGGTTGGCAAAATGTTTAAGATGATTGCCTTACAGGCACAAGGTGCTGGGTTTGGTTCTCAGATGGGGTAATTGGCTAGGCTTAAAATGGACCACAAGGGCAGTTAGCCTAGTGTAAATCTATGAACCTATGATAGGGTCAGTGCTAACTTTACCCTCTCACCCCCTAAAGGGCCCATATCTATACAGGAGGAATGCAGAGTCCCTGTAATCACATATATGCAGATAAAATCTGTACTCTCTAAAACCAAACACACAGCATCCATGGGACCAGACAACATCCCAGTATGCATTTTACATGAACTTCAGAATGAACTGGCTCCTCACCTAAGAACCATGTTCAATCATAGTCTCACATCAGACTTTGTGCCCACTGAATGGTGCACAGCAACAGTTATCCCACTCCACAAAGGGGGAGCCACCACTGATCCTGGGAACTAATGCCCTATTAGCCTGACGAGCCTGGTCTGCAAGGCCATGGAACGTATCATCATGGAACTCAAAGACATTGGTAACCTCCAAACTCTGGACCCCACCTAGTTCAGGTTTGTGAAAGGCAGATCATGCCTTCTGAACCTGATCGACTTCTTTGGGGCAGTCACCAAAGCCGTAGACGAGGCTAAGTTGGTTCACACAGCCTATCTTGACCTCACCAAGGCTTTTGACACCATCCCCCACTCTGGAATTATAGCTAAACTCACTAAACTAGGTATAAATCCCTATGTCACAAAATGGGTTGCCAACTGGCTCACTGACATAACCCACACTGTAAAAGTTGCAGACTTCAAATCTGACTTCAAACCAGTGACACGTGGAGTACCACAGGGTTCAGTCATGGGACCTCTCCTGTTTGGTATCTACCTCTCTGAAGTACAGGCCAACACAGAAGGCCTCTGGTTAACAAAGTTCCCAGATGACTGCAAACCAGGAGCCATAGTAGAGTCCCCAAATGATGTGGACATCCTACAGAAGGGCCTCACTGAGACAGATGCCTGGTGTCAGAGGCATAGCCTCAAGCTCAATGCCAAAAAGTGCATTGTCATCCCCTTTGGTAAAAAGTCTGTACTTATGAACTACCACATAAACAGCAGTCTACTTAACGCCGAATGTGTGATAAGACCTTGGGACCCAGGTGGACAGTAGTCTCTCCTTTGATAATCACATCGCCACAGTAGTCAGGAAATCCTTCTATGTGGCACACCTCATTACAAAAGGGTTCTCATCCAGGAAAAAAGGTCATTGCTCCCCTCTACTCGGCACTCATTAGACCCGTTATAGAGTACAATGCCCCTTTTGGAATGTACCTCACAAGACATCTGTAGAAGCTGGAAAGGTCACAGAAGTACCTCGCAAAGAAAATTACTGGTCTCAGAAGCCCTAGACTGATGGTCTCAAAAAACTCCATCTTTATTCTCTAGCATATCGCCTACTCCAAGGAAATCTCTGCCTAACATATAAAGCTATGCTAAACCCAGAGCTGTTGGACATGCTTCACCTAAAGAAATCCCAATCCCTCTGAGCTACATGATCTACGGGCCTAAAACTTGTCACCACAATAAACAGGACATGCTGGAGGGATAAATTCCTGTCCCAGAGACATCCTATACTCTGGAACATGCTACCCATCTATATCAAGCAAAGTTCCTCATTTGCACTCTTCAATAAAAATCTTGAATGGATGGGAAATAGGCAATACTCCCCAGGGATCACTTCTGTGGCTCTGCTTGACAGGGGCATAGGAAATTTACTTTCTTGGGTGGCGTAAGCCAGGGAACCTTGTTGGCTAGGCTTACTTAGGCCCTTGGGCCGATATCCTAGTACCTACGAACCTATGAATAAGAAAATGTTTATTGATGGAGGGAGAAGCAGGGTTTAAGGTTACTTAATAGTTTTTTGTGTGTGTGTGTGTGTGTGCGCACGCAAGAGGTAGAGACTTGCTTGGGAGAGAAAGTGGGGTTAATTTGTGTTGACAGGTAAGAATGGGGTAGTAGACTTTTGTAGAGAATTGTTAATTATAGAAACTATAGACTCTATGAAGTTAGAAATAAACTTGCATTCAGGGGGAGATATTTCTGGGCAAGGGTATGGGGTACCTGATGTGCCACGATATAGGATGTTCTTTATGGAAGCCCAGAATTTTTAGGGTTATTTTTTGGTTCATTTGAGGGTCTTAATAGTAGTCCTTCTTGTCTATGGTAATATTTTTTAATGTACTGTTACTTGCAATTTTGTAGGCCTATGGAGGAGGTTGCTCTTTGTCTATTTTCTCCATGTGTTGTCTCTGTTGTGCATTAGGGTCCTGGTAAAGAGAGATAGCCAAGGTGTGTTCTTGGATTTTACTCTTTCTTCTGATGGATGGTTAAGAGGTGCAAGGATGACTGTTAAATTTTTAAGACAGGCTCATCTAATACAAAGGAGCACAGGATGGATCTGTTAAAGGATTGTAGAATGTTGTTAAACTTCTCTAAGTTTAAGTTTGTAAGGTTATAACTTTCTTTATAGAGGAAATTTTGAGAATGCCGTGAAACTATTCTTTGAACAGTAATGGGAAGATGGTCACTGAGGAAGTCTGGGAAGGTACTAGGTGAAAAGTAGTATCGCAGATTAGAGACTACGATCCAGTCTAGGATGGAGCTGGTGTTTAAGGCAGGGTTGAGGTGAGTAGTAGAGGTAATGTACATGGCAATTATACATTGTATTTTATGGTTGTTTATTTTAGTTAGAAATTGAGAGTTCAACAGGGTGAATTTAGAAGAAATGACTGATGGTGAAATAAGTTGGTTAGAGAACAGAATAACAACACCTTCAGCTTTCTTATTTATTCTGTCAGAACAGACAACATTGTAGCCTGATGGTAAAAATCAGTCTTTTATGCAAGGCTTAAGTCATGTTTCTGGAAGAACTATTATGTCAGAGGTGTAGAGAGAAAGATGAAAAAATGTAATTCAGTTACTCTACTGACAATACCGTGGATACTTAAGATTTTCAGTTGTTTTGAGGATGCAGGTATGGTAGAGGAAAGGCAGGAAAATACAGGGGTCATAGGCCCAGGACTGGGGTGAATATAAAAGTAGATATTTATTATAGAGAAGTGGATTAAGTGTGAGTTTGGGCAATACTAGCTTTAGCCTTATATTTTAGCTTCTGTGGATGCCAAGAGAAGTGCTGCATTCTGTATTTGAAGAGGAGGGTAGGGGTTAAGTTCAACAGGTTAGAAGTTATAGAAATCATGGAAGGGTAGCCAATAACACTGGAGTAAGGAAGAGTATTAGAATGCATCAGAGATGGTTGTGATATAGCATGTGAATTTGGATAAGAGGATAAGTAGTGGTGTTAACATGAGTAGTGAACACAGGTTTCTTAGAAGAAATCAGAGCAGTACAGCAGTAAATAAAGTATAGCTATTTCTATGTTATGATGGGCAGACATGAGTAGAACAGCAGATCCTTCACAGAGAAATTTACAGAGGATTGACAGTAGGGTACAACAGGCAATTTATAATAATTGGATGAAGGAAGGAAGGTGTAGGGGAGGGGAAGGAATGGAAGACAAGTAGTTAAGAGGAGATTCGCATATACTTCTCAGAAGTACAAGCAAACACAGGAGGACTATGGCTAACCAAGTTCACGGATGACTGCAAACTGGGAGCCATAACTGACTCTCTGGCTAACATGGACATCCTCCAAAAGGGCCTTACTGAGATGGACACCTGGTGTCAAAGTCATGGCCTTAAGCTAAATGCCAAAAAATGCAGTCATCCCGTTTGGGAAAAACAAAACGCCCACGAATTACCACTCTGGTGGCAGCCCCCTTAATACAGAAGAGGTAATAAGAGATCTGGGGACCCAGGTAGACAGTAATCTCTCCTTTGACAATCATATTGCCAAAGTAGTTAGGAAATCCTTCTATGTAGCCCATCTAATTACTAAAGGGTTCTCATCTAGAAATAAAGAGGTTATAGTGCCCCTCTACTCGTCACTCATTAGACCCATCATAGAGTACAATGCCCCATTTGGGATGTACCTCACAAGACACTTCCAACAGCTGGGAAGACCACAAAAGTACCTCACCAAGAGGATTACTGGTCTCAAACATATGTCCTATGCAGCCCGACTGAAAAAACTCCAGCTGTACTCAGTGGCACATCGCTTACTCAGAGGTGATCTCTGCCTGACTTACAAAGCCATGTCCAACTCAGAATTGATGACATGCTCTACCTAAAGGAATCCAAGTCATTGCGAGCCATGCGCTCTAGTGAGCTAAACCTCACCCCAACAATAAATAGAACATGCTGGAGGGATAGATTTCTGTCACAGAGACTCCCCATGCTTTGGAACAAAATTCCAAATTACATCAGGCGGAGCCCCTAACACTCTTTAAGAGAAACCTTGATGAGTGAATGGGTAACAGAAAATACACCCCTGGGATCACTTCATTGGCTCTGCTTGACAGAGGATCAGTTAATTAATCAATGGGGCGGTGAAAGCCGACACACTCTGGCTAGGCTTATAAATGCCCTCAGGCAGACAGCCTAGTACCTACCTATGAACTTATGAGATGAGGATGTTCTGGTTGAAGTAAATGGTGCAAAAAATGAAATTATTTGGTGGAATGAGAAAGAAAAGAAACAAAGAAAAAAAAGCATGGCAAGTACTTTATAGGGGGGCTATATAGGGAGAGGTTATGCTGATGGGAGTAGTAGTTAGAGGATATAAGGGAGATAAGCAGGAGGCAAGAAGTGCCTCACATGGAAAGTGATTGATAGGAGGTGTTAATAGGAGGAGTTAGAGAGAAATTAGTAACAGGCAAGATATGATGCAATGGATTGTACAAGATAAGTTGGTTATGGGGGGGGCACCATCCTTCGACCCCCAGACACACACACAGACCACACACAACTACCAGCCCCAGAAAAAAAATATAGGACTATGCCAAAACCAGTAATGGGGAAAAGGTGGTGGGAAAGCAGGGTTAGTTGACTGTATTACAATAGGGGTGTTATTAAAATAGTAGAGGACAGGATGAAGTTAAAAATTATAGCTGCAATGGAAAATCAGCAAAACACCTTAGCCAGGTACCGTTATGGATTTACTCAAATTTCAAGCAGAGGAGGGGGAATGCATGGAGATACAGAAAGGCTATAACAAAATAAATTAGGGCATAATAGTAAAGGGACCACTTAAAAAGTGCAATGCAAAAAAATTGCAGGTTTGTAAAATAAATAGTAGAGGGCAGGAGTATTTACTGAAAAGACCCTACCAGGGTATGCGCCACCAGCTGTGAAAGCCATGTACTGAAAAAGAGCATAGCAAATGGTACTGCGCAATAACGGATACCATGTAAAAGTGGAGAAATCCTTCCAAAGTTTAGAACAATGACGGCTACTCCACACAGAAATCTTTAGGAAGTTTAGCTATCCAGTATAGGGACGAACGGTAGGACATTAAGTACTTGGCTCACTTTGGGAGTGGTTGGTTAGTAAAAAGCAAAGCCAACTTTGAAATCTTACAACTCAAAAAGGACAGCAGTGGGCGAGACAAAAAATAAAATTATCCATCTTGAATATTAATGCGAGAATGGGTATATAGTACGACTACGCAACAATGCAATACAGAACTACATGGAATACACCTTCCACAGAGCCTCACTACACTGCCTAGTGCAGTTTAAAGTCAAAAACATGCACCAGAGACATGCAGCTCAAGTAGTAGATTAAAACCCAGGAAACATTAAATTCAGAATTAAAAGGCATGCATTCAAGATGGAGTATTACTTCACAAGCTTCAGAAATATATCATGAAAAAAAGCAGTGAAAAGAAAAAAGAACTAGATAATGGCAGATTCAGTGCAATAAGCAAACAGAATGCAGCATAATACTCAAGCTTGGATCCAAAAAATGGGATCAGATTGTCGATTGGAAGCAAATTTCCCCATGTAAGTCATATTTGAATAAAACAAAGTACAGTTTTGTACCTACCATAAATGTAGAAGTTCGAGTGTATTCACTGTTGCAGTCATTACTCTTGGGTTATCCTGCTGGCAGGTTACCCTCAGTCGGCCAGAATTCCAAAGTCTAGGTCCAGCGTCAGTTGCTGTCGCCTCTTCCCTGATGTCAGTGCGCCAGGGGTATAAAAGATGCATCCAACGCCATTTTCTTCAGTTTTTCTTGCCCCAGATGTCAGGTGCCCCCAAATTGGTAGGCTGAAAAATATGCCAATAAAAATGCATGCACAAAAGCAAATACACCAAATAGGTTGTAGAGGATAGAAAAGTGCAGATAAGTCCCAGCAAAGAGAAGGGGGATGGTGGTGGGGAAACCTGGACTGCAACAGTGAATACACTCGAACATCTACATTTATGGTAGGTACACAACTGTACTATGTTCATCGTGTTTCACTGTTGCAGTCATTACTCTTGGGTTGAATCCCAAAGCTGAGGATGGGTGGCTGGGCTAAATAGGATTAGGAGAGGCTATGAGGCCCTGCAGAACTGCAGTGGCAAAGCCTGCTCTGGACTTAGAGTAAAGAGGTAAGTGGTAGTGCTTTGTGAAAGTGTGCACTGAACTCAAGTTGCAGCATCTATGATATCTTTGGTTGGTACTCCTCTGAGGAAAGCTGTTGAAGTGGCTGCTGCTCTGGTGCAATGAGGCCTAATGCACTTAGGTACATATTTGCCATGCTAAAAATAGCAGAAATGGATGCAGTGGCCTATCCATTTTGAAATGGTCTGTTTTGAGATGGTCTTTCCTTGTGATCCTGCATCATATGACACTGAAAGTTGCTCAGTCTTTCTGAAAGCTTTAGTTCTGTCCAAGTAAAAGCATAACTGCCTGTGTATGTCCAAAGAATGCAGAATTTTCTCACCCCTGTTCTGTGGATTTGGATAAAAGGTAGGCAAGTGAATGATTTGGTTGAGGGCCACACTGGATACCACCTTAGGCATAAATGTAGGGTTTGTCCTCAGAGAAACCCTGTCTGGATGAAAAATGATAAAAGGTTCCACAGTCATGAGTGCTTGCAACTCAGAGACTCACCTTGCAGAGGTTATTGCTAGGAGTAGAGCTGTTTTTCAGGATAAGAATTTTATATCTGCTGCTGATGCTGACTCGAAAGGAGGCAGTGTGAGTTTTTCCAAAACATAATTGACGTCCCAGGCCAGAGATGGTGCTCTCCTTGGAGGCCTAATGTTTTTGGCTCCTCTGAGGTACTGCCTAATTAAAGGATGAGAAAAGATAGGTGGTTCTGTATTGTAATGGGCTGATATGGCAGAGGCATGAATCTTAATAGATAAGAAAGAAAGGCCTTTGTTCAGCATTCAGGTATTGTAAAATCTGAGGGATATTTGGTACACACATGTCAATGCCTTGTTCCTGGTTCCAAGCACAGAATCTCTTCCATTTTTCTGCATAAGATTTTGTGGTACTGGGCCTCCTGGCTTCCAAGATAACATCCATAACAGCTTTTGAAAGAGGAGTGTTCTGAATGGCTACATTATCCGCCATGCTGCCAGATTTAAGGTCGTGAGTTGGCTGTGCAGGATCTGATTTTGTTGGGTCAGCAAGTGAGAAGTTTGAGGCAATATCCATGCTGGACCTTGAGACAAGCTCTTTAGGACTGGGTACCAGAGCAGACGTGGCCAGTCTGGTGCAATCAGTATCATTTTTGGTTTCTCTTGTATGACCTTTAGGAGTACCCTGGGAAGGAGAGGCAGTGGAGGAAAGGCATATACTGTTAGATTTTTCCAGCTGAAGGATAGGGTGTCCACTTTCCATGCTTGCTTGTGAAGTCCTTGTGCATAATCTCTGCAAATGGCAGTTGTGAGGGGAGGCAAATAGATATATGTCTGGGCATCCCCATTTCCTTATTATCATGCTGAAGACTTGTGGATCCAGTTTCCATTCATGGGGATCCATGAGGTTTCTGCTTAGTTCGTCTGCCAGAGTATTTGTTTTTACTGACAGGAATTGTGCTTGCAGGAGAACTTGAAAAGCCAATGCTGTGTCCCATAAGGTCATTGCTTGTCTGCAGAGGGGGTAGGAATGTGTACCTCCTTGCTTGTTTATGTACCACATGACCATAGTATTGTCTGTCTATCAGTAGCTGTCTTGGATAAAGCAGGTCCTTGAAAGCTGTCAAGCATTTTGAACAGCTAGCATCTCTTTTTGATTGATGTGAAGATGCATCTGGTTTGCAGGCCATGAGCCCTGAATACATTTTCCTGCCATGTGTGCCCCCCAGGCATAATCTGATGCATCCGTTGTCAGTGTCTGTCTGGCTGTGGGTAAACTGAATGGCAGACCCTTGTTGTGGTGACAGGCTTCTGCCCACCATTGAAACTCCTGTTGCAGGCAGGGAATGAGTGCAATTACTGTCTCCAGGCTGTGGCAATGCTGAGTCCAAACACTTTTAGATACCATTGTAGTTTCCCCATATGCAGTCTGGCATATGGAATTAGTAGAATGCAGGATGCCATGAAACCCAAGGCCTGCAGGATTTTCCTTGCAGATAGGTGGGTTTTTGTTTTCAGTTTCTTGAACTATGAAGTCAGTTGCTTTTGTTTGTCTGGCGTGAGATAAGCCATCTGGGCAGTTGTATTTAAGCTTGCACACAGGAAAATTATCTCTTGAGAGGGCACTAGTTTTGATTTATTTTCGTTTACTGTGTACCCTAAGTCAGTTAGTAATCTTTTTACAAATGCCAGATGCTTTAGAAGAATGTCTTTGTTCTCTGCTTGAATTAGGCAGTCGTCCAAGTAGGGATATATTTGAATTCCTCTGTCTGCAAAATGCAATTACGGGTGCCATGCATTTTGTGAAGACCCTGGGCGCAGTAGATAAGCCAAAGGGCAGTGCAGAGAATTGGTAATGCATTGAGCCAGCTATGAATCTGAGGTATCTTCTGCAAGATTGTCTGATTGGGACATGCAGGTATGCCTCTTTTAGGTCCAAAGTTACAAGCCAAGCCTTCCTGCCCAGCACGGGCAGTAGCTGCTGTAGAGTCAACATCTTGAATTTTGGAACTTCCAGAAACATATTTAGTATAGACAGGTCCAGTATTGGTCTCCAGGATCTGTCCTTTCTGGGTACTAGGAAAAGTCTGGAGTAAAATCCTTGCCCCAAGAGGGCTGCCAAAAGAAAAGTGCTTGGATCTGGCAGAGGAAAGTCATTGGGACTGTTTCCTGTAAGGTTGTGATTTGTCTTTTCCGCTTTTGGAGGAAGGAGCACCCCATTGTTTAGGCCTGTATGAGCCTTGGGGCTGAGATCTGCCTCTGGGATGCCTATATCTGCCTCTTTGTGGTCTGTCTGACACTGGAAAGGACCGATTTTTAGAAGGCCAGTTCCTGCTAAACCTGGGTGACTGTACCTGTAAGAAATCCTTGACTGTCTGCATGGATTTTGCTTTATCCTCCATTTTTTTCAACACCTCTTCTGCTTTAGTACCAAAGTATCATGCTGCAATGGTGCATCTAATAATTTTGCTTTAACATGATCAGGCAGATTCTGTTCCTTTAACCAAGCATGCCTTCCAATAATAGAACCTGTAACAGCAGCCCTGCAAGAGGCCTCCAGTGAATCATAACCACATTGCAAAGTATGGTTTCCCACTTCTTCAGCTGCATACAATACATCCTGCAATTCCTTGTTCTCTGAACATTCACAATTTCTGTTTAAGCAATGACATTAAATATTGCTGATATTTAAGCATATGAAACTCACAATTTAAAGCCCTTACAGCCAAGGTAGCAGAAGTGCAGACTTTTTCCATCTGTCTAGAGCCCTATCAGAGGGGACAGAGTTTTTTGCAGTGGAAGCTTTAACCCCTTTGGGACCCTGAGATATAGTTTCTGGGTCAGCAGTGGGATTTTTATATAGGAATTTATGAGAATCCGGAACCCTGTAGTATCTGTCTGGCTTAGCAGGTGCAGGGGTAAAAAGTCAGGGGACAGGCCGGACTCTGAAAATACATCTACAAGTCTCTGAGCCTTTTGTTAGATTCAGAAAAATCTTGGCTCTCCCAGTGGAAATGCTCCCTCATGGTATACAGGGTATCCCCAAAAGAATAATCCTCAGGAGGAGGCTGAAGGAATGGATTCTTCAGCATCAGAATCCTCATAGGAAAGCATGGAGTAATCCTGTTCAGAAGAGGAATCAGAGGAAATAGAAACCTGATCAGAAGAATCATACTCTGTCTCTTGCCTAGGCCTCATCAGGAGGGGGATGGGAGCCCCTGGATCAGAGTAATTAGGTCTTCGGCCATTTTGAGCATCTGTTTTTTTAGGCATGGAAGTTTGAGTAGGAGAATGCTGTACTTGTTTCTTTGTCTTTAGAGCTGCTTTAGTCTTTGAAGCTGAAGATGGCTTAATATGTAGTTGTGTAGGTCTGAAGACACCCTCAGAAGCCGATGCCTGCTCAGCAGTTCCAGACCCATCTGAGGGAATGATTTCTAAGTGTCCAATACCTTGAGTATCCAGAGGCCCAGTCGGCTCCACGTGGGAGTCGGAAGCGGCCTGTGGCTCTGAGGTAGCAGACACCAGGGGCTGCGAAAGCACCTCACTGAGAACCAGCGAACCGGCGACTGGCCTAGCAGAGGCCTCGTCGGTTTTGGACCTCGGATGCCTATCCTTTTCCTTGTCCTTGCATTTTTTGCAACCTCCGGTTGTCAGCTGTTCCGACGGCATTATATAATTAAATCTTCGGCCAAAGTAATGAAATGCAAAATCAAACAGATGCTTAATAGTGCATTGGTTAAATCTAGCACAAAACAGACAGCTAGCAACGTTGTGATCAGGGCCTAGGCAAGGAATACAGTAAGAGTGAAAATCCTTATGAGGTATTTGCTTCCCACAAGAAATACAATTGTTAACTTTTTCTGACATCGGACTGGAGCAAAAAAAAAGTTTCCCCAACGGGGTACTTAGCTTTAATGAAGACTTCGGTTCTGAAATTCGGATTTGAAAATCTCAGGAGTCTGCCGACTGGCACTTGCGAACTGCTTTTGCTTCAGGCACCGCGCAGCAAGAAAGACTGAAGAAAATGGCGTCGGCTGCATCTTTTATACCCCTGGCACACTGACGTCAGGGAAGAGGTGACAGCAACCGACGCCGGACCTAGACTTTGGAATTCTGGCCGACTGAGGGTAGCCTACCAGCAGGATAACCCAAGAGTAATGACTGCAACAGTGAAACATGATGAACATCATAATGTAAGCAGAATGTATGCAGAAGAAAAAGGATCTGAAGGCTGATATAGGCAAGCAAATGGGAAAGAGCATAGAAAAGAAAAATATAGGAATACATTAGATATAGATAAAGTGAACCAAAAAAAGACCCAAGTACTACCACAGTAGGAAGGAGGGGAGTTATTGCAAAATTAGATTAGGCAAAGAATGAAAAACATTGACAGATTCACAGGAATGGATGAAAATGATGATTGCATGCAAGTGTGCACACAAGGCTGATAAAGATAAAATTGAAACAGAATGCACATAATAGCAGGAGAACAGCAGACAGTAAATGGGTTGAAATTTAAGAGGCATGAGTTTGAAAAGTGGAGGAATGTGGTACAACTACATGAAAAGAGACATGGAGGAGCTGTCGGATTATGTAGCCCAGATGGGTATGACACTAGCCCTGAGCAGCATCCTACCATCACCCAGAATTATACCATAGTACAAGCAGAAAATGATTGATTTCAACAACTGGCTAAGTTTCTGGTGTCATTCTAAGGGGATCCAGTATCTGTCTACCTGGGATGACATGATTGACAGACCTCAATGCTTTGCCAGAGATGGCCTGCATCTGTCACCTCTGAGCTTCTGGATATTGGCCAAGGCTCTTGCCACCCCTATAGTGCCTTTTTAGGCAGTGTTCCACAGACCAAATTACCACCATAATGGCTACAAACAAATGCAATTTGAGGGTCATGCTGCTCAACACTAGAAGTCTAAATCTCAAAATGCATTTGCGCGTACTCCTTAAAATGGAGAACATCAACATTTGTGCTGTAACAGAGACCTGGTTCAAGGCAGCAGAAAGCACCCCTGCACTACCAGGCTACAACTCATTCCACACCTTTCGGCCTCAGAACTTGGACCGAAGCTCCAAAGGTGGTGGTGTTTCCATATTCATAAAGGATGCACACACCTCCAGACTGGTAGCCCAAAATAACGCATCTGAGATACTTCAGGTGCAGCTAACATTGGGCAAGACAGCGATTCAGGTCGTAGCCTGCTACAGGTCCCCAACCATGTCCCAAGATTCACACTCCACATTCCTAAGCACCCTGGAGATTACTAGGGTCCAACCTAACACTCTCATACTGGGCGACTTCAACTATCCCTCCATTAACTGGGAAAACTACTCATGTACCAATACAATTGCCCAACGCCTTCTGGAATTCATTAATTCCAATGTCCTGGGCCAGCTCGTTCTTACCCCCACTAGAGGTAGCAACATCCTTGACCTGGTCATTACTAACATGGGTGACCATTTCTCTACACCAAGAGTCAACTCCTCCCTGGTTAGATCCGATCACAAGTTAATCACCTTGGAAATCCTCATCCCTCCCACCCCCCCCAACAAAGGTAACCACCATGAAAAACTTCTCCAAAACTAACTTTGGGCTCCTAAAAACAGAGGTGGTTAACTTCACAGCACCCATGCAAATGGAGAATAGTTGCATGACCGCCAAATCATACACCAATGCACTGTACAAACACACACACAAATGCGTGGATCTTGCCATACCCAATAGAACCAAGACGTTCTCAAAAACAAAAAAAAAACAAAAAAAAAAAAAAGAACCCAATCTGGTGGTCCCCTGCCATAAACAAACTCTACAACAGCTACAACAGGAGGAGGAAACTGGTGTGATATAAGGTAAAGTCCCAAGACTGGAAAAACTCCTTTATCAGCCTCAACAAAAGGTTTAGATCACTCATCAAACCCTCTAAAGCTAGCTATGAAAACAGAATTGCAGCAGATAGTAAAGACAACCACAAGGCCATCTATAGTTATGTAAAGAATCTTCATGGCAATACCCAGATTTGCTCTGAGCTACTGCACAATGGTACCTCCTATTGCAAATATACTGGCGGACAGATTCAGTGCTAACTTTACCATCCCCCCCAAAGGGCCAATCAGAATAGCATAGATTTCCAAGCACCCAGTATCACTGCTGCACAGGTTAAAACAGCACTGTCCAATGCCGAGAATACAGCTTCTATGGGACCTGACAGTATCCCTGGCTGTGTTCTACATGAACTACAGAGTGAACTGGCACCTCACCTGTGTGCCCTGTTCAATCACAGCCTCACCTCAGGCTTTGTCCCTAACGAATGGCACACTGCTACAGTCATCTCTCTCCACAAAGGAGGAGCGACTACAGACCCTGGGAACTATCACCCCATTAGCCTGGTGAGTCCGATATGCAAAGCTATGGAACGCATCATCATGGACCTAATAAACAAGGATATAGGGAATCTCCAATCTCTGGATCCTACAGAGTTTGGTTTTGTGAAGGGTAGATCATGCTTGCTCAACTTGGTCGACTTCTCTGAGTCATTACCAGAGCTGTGGATGAAGGTAAGGTGGTTCATACAGCCTACCTTGATCTAGCCAAGGCCTTTGATACCATTCCCCACTCAGGAATCAGAAAAACTTACTAAGCTATGCATCAACCCCTATATCACTAGGTGGGTTGCAAACTAGCTCACAGATGGAACCCACAGTGTGAAAGTAGCCGGCTCCAAGTCAGACTGTTGACCAGTCACGAGTGGAGTCCCACAGGGTTCAGTCCTGGGTCCTCTCCTGTTTGGTATCTACTTCTCTGAAGTCCAGGCCAACATGAAGGGACTCTGGCTGACAAAGTTTGCAGATGATTGCAAGTTATGAGCTATTATTAACTCCCCAAATGATATTGACATCCTGCAGAAAGGCCTCAATGAGACCAATGACTGGTGTCAAAATCATGGCGTTAAGCTCAATGCCAAAAAAATGTGTCTTCATCCTCTTTGGGAAAAAAAACAAGTTCCCTTGAATTACCACATTGATTGTAGTCCACTGAACACAGAAGGCATTATACGAGATCTGGGAACACAGGTTGACAGCAACCACTCTTTTGACCACCACGTTGCCACGGTGGTCAGAAAGTCCTTCTGTGTGGCACATCTCATTACTAAGGGTTTTGCATCCAGGAAGAAAAAAAAGAGGTCATTGTCTCCCTCTACTCTTCCCTCATTAGGCCAATCACAGAGTACAATGCCCCATTTGGCATGTACCTCACTAGACACCTGCAACAACTGGAGACGCCGCAAGTGTACCTCACAAAAAGGATCCTAGGCCTTAAACACTTGTCCTATATGGACAGACTCAAAAAACTCCAACTATTCTGTCTCATATCATCTACTTAGAGGCAATCTCTGCTTGACTTACAAAGCCATGTCTGACCCAGCTCTTTTAGAAATGCTACATCTAAAGAAATCCCTCTGCACCACACACTCCAGAGACCTCAACCTCATTACCACAATCAACAGAACATGCTGGAGGGACAAGGTTCATAACCCAGAGACTGCCCATGCTATGGAATACACTTCCCATACATGTCAAGCAGAGGATCTCACTGGCCCTCTTCAAGAGAAATCTTGATGAGTGGATGGGAAATAGAAAATTCATGCCAGGAATCACTCCAGTGGCTCTACTCAACAGAGGCACTAGGAACTAAGGTTGGGTGGCATGATGCCAGGGTAATCCTATGTGCTAGGCTTGTAAAGGCTCCAGGGCCATTAGCCTAGTACACACCTATGAACCTATAAGATAACCATATGCCAAGAGAACATAGAAGCCAGAAGGAATGATATGGAAGCCAGGAGAGCAGTCATTAGCAAAGGGCCCCTGACAGTTAGCTGGGTATTGATAAACCTTAAGGACAAGGGTCAATCAAAATGAGGGAATACAGAAGGTGGGAAGCCTGTAGGCCATGAACAGGAAATAAAATTGTGAAGCAGGGAGGGAAAAATAGGTACATAATGACAAGACAGTGACAGTATCCATGTAGGGGAAGCCAAAGGGGTGAGATTAGAGATGACATAGTAACAGAAAGGGTAATGATATAATTAAAAATCAAAATGACAGTAAAACAAGGGGAGTGTTCTACTCGGGTAGATAACACATGCAGGCCGGGATAATGAAAGAGTGGCCTGAAAAAAAAATGGGATAGAGAAGAGGAAAGTGCAGAGGACAAATGAAGGCAAGGATATTTGAAGCAGGGAAGGAACAATGCAGAAGAAAAACAGCAGAAGAGAAACTTAAAAAAGGAGAGTGCTTAACTAGGAGAAAGAAGAGGGAGCAGAGAAAGAGGAGACCCTGATTGCAAACAGGTGTGTTGCCACAGTAATGGCAGGCCAAAGGGTCTGGTTACAGGCTAAGCCATTCAGAGACAAATAAACTAAAGAAGGAAGGGAGAGTTGTATGTGTGTATATAGTTTTCAGTGGTGGGGTAGTGGGTAATGGGGGAGAGATGGAGGCAGAGACTGCAGAATCAAGTTGGACCATAGGGATCAACAGAAGAGCAGAGGAGGAGGATATTCCTAAAATATACTGAAAAGGAAAGGGAAACAAATACAAGACTGAAGTCAAACAGCATGCTAACATAAAATGAAGATAAAAAGAGAATTTAGCTTAGACATCAAAGCATGGAATGTAAACAGGCTATGGAGAAAATAACAGAGAGTTTTAGCATTTGCTAGGGGATCACAAGCATGGGTGATTATATGGCGTACTTGAATAATGAGGAGCATAAAAGACTAAGGTAATGAGGGTGCATCTTAGAAGCATGTTCATCCTGGGAGAAAAGGGATGAAATAGGGGTAGCAATATTAGTAAAAAGATATTCAAACTAGTACCCATGCAGCACACTTGAAGATTCTTGCTGCATTATCTTCCTTTAAAGTCCTTAACATCATCTCCACTTTCTAAGCCTTACCATCTTACCCATCTACTCATACCTTCATTTTTTTCCTTGGGAAACACTGATAACTTAACAGGCAAGAACATTGTAGGATTACTCCTCTATATTTCCTAAATTACCATTTCCATGATTGCCTTTTTTTTTTTCTTTTACCCACATAGCTAAGGCATTTTTCCATTTCATCTTTATCCAATCTGGCCTTAACTCATTCCCTCCAGTACAACTCTTTTGAGTGTGTACCTTTAACTCCCTGTGGGCATGGTTTGAACCTTTAAAAAATGAAGTTATCAGCTTTCAGTTCTAACAAACACTCACTGACATAGGTCAAACATCAATACAATTGTGTTTGCCATCATGTGTGCTTCACAATAAAATATTCTGATACGTTGTATGTAGCATGATTTTGGAATTAATGCAAATATGAACAAGCAATATTTGACGCCTTGAGGAGCAGTAGGAGGTAACTGCAGATGCACCTGGAGGCGTCACTCGGATGTATTAACTCACACCTTCTGGAACTTCCCTTTTGTCTCTCCAGTTCCCATATTTCTTCTCCATAGCCATCTTCACCTCCCAATGAATTATACTGGTTTTCCTGCTCCTTCCTTCACAATCCCTCTTGATAACCTTAAATAACTTCCTTTCCTATACTCCAGTTATCCACACCTTTTATTTCCACACATTACCAATACCATTCTCTACAAATTTCTGTAGTTTACTGTAGTCAGACCCTCCCCAAATCACAAATACCAGTCTTCATAACCACACATGGTTATTTTTCTATGACCAGTATGAAACGCACAGTGGCATTGTCACTGCTACCACAGGAGTTGTAACCAGGAGATCTCTCTCACAGAGTCCTTTTTATTGACAAGATAACCATTAAGATAAGGTTACCAACAGATGCAATATGGCATCAACTAAGCTGTGAATGCAAAATCAGTAACTGTAAAACTTACCTACTTCACCTGCCTTGTGAGTGGCGCAGGAGAACTTCAACGATGGCTTAGGATAAAAGCAGCTAAAGGAGTTTCAACAAACCTGACAGGATTAGAAGACTTGTACATATGCCACTAAAACATGGAAGCCAATGTACTGCAAGTCATAAATGTATAGCATGAGCACATGGCTAAATAACAAACTAAGTTTACTATGGATGCCAGGAGAACACCACAACATCAAGTATCAACAGTTGTTCACAGTTTACTTGTCTAATTATGAAGCATTAAATCACAGTTGTTCACAGTTTACTTGTCTAATCATGAAGCATTAAATCACAGTGTACAGCAATCGGATTAATAACACTGCACTGCATGTCTCAACACACACACAAACACTACTACTACAGAGATGCTGAAATCAAAACTGCTCCACAGGTTTAGTGCAATGCCTGCATCTTGAACACAGCACAACACTCTGGATGACTGCAGCACTGACTAATCACATTACTTAGTGAACTACACCGGTACCAAGCTCAAAATCATATCAGCTTAAAAGGATAACTACTGACCTGTAAAATTTTAGTGTGCAAACATCTGACATAAAGTCTTGAACAATCCGACCTTGCATCTCATGTTTTCTGTACTGGTCATTCTGCAGATTGAGTTGTCAGCTCAAACCCTAATAGGTTCATAGGTAGGTACTAGGCTATCAGCCCTGGAGCCTACATAAGCCTAGGCGAAAAGGTTCCCTGGTTTTCGCCACCCAAGAAAATTATTTTCCTGTGCCCCTGTCAAGTAGTGCCACAGAAGTGATCCCCCGGGGTAAATTTTCTATTTCCCATCCAGTCGTCAAGATTTTTCTTAAAGAGGGCCAATGAGGGGCTTTGCTTGACATGAATTGGTAGTTTGTTCCAGAGTATGGGAAGCCTCTGGGACAGGAATCTATCCCTTCAGCATGTTCCGTTTATTGTGGTGACAAGGTTTAGGTCCCTGGAGCGTCTAGTTCGGAGAGATTGGGATTTCTTTAAGTGTAGCATGTCAACATCTCTGGGTTTGACATAGCTTTGTATGTTAGGCAGAGATCACCTCTGAGTAGGCAATATGCGACGGAGTAGAGCTGGAGTTTTTTGAGACAGTCTGCATCTGGCATCTGTTTGAGGCTGGTAATCCTCTTAGTGAGATATTTCTGTGGCCTTTCGAAATTGTTGTAGGTGTCTTGTGAGATACATGCCAAACGTGGCATTGTACTTCATAATTGGTCTGATTTGGGATGAGTAGATAGGAACAATGACCTCCTTTTTTTCTAGAGAAGAACCCTTGTGTGATGAGGTATTGGCCTGCACTTCAGAGAAGTAGATGCCGAACAGGAGAGGACCAGGATGAACCCTGTGGTACTCTACTAGTCACTGGTCTGAAGTTGGACTTGGAGTCGGCTATTTTACTGTGTGGATTCTGTCAGTGAGCCAGTTGGCCACCCATCTTGTGACATAGGGATTTATGCCCAGTTTAGTGAGTTTATCTATAATTCCAGAGTGGGGGATGGTATCAAAAGCCTTGGCGAGGTCAAGATAGGGTGTGTGCACTACCTTGCCCTCGTCTACGGCTCTAGTGACTGCTTCAAAGAAGTCAATCAGGTTTAGTAGATATGATCTACCTTTTACAAACCCAAACTGAGTGGGGTCCATCATAACCTAACAGACCAGGCTTGTCAGGCTAATGGGGTGGTATTTTCCAGGGTCCGTGGTGGCACCCCCTTTGGGGAGTGAGAACTGTCGCTGTGCACCATTCAGTAGACACACAGCCTGAGGTGATGCTATGACTGAGCATGGTACTTAGGTGGGGTGCCATTTTGTTCTGTAGTTCATGCAGTACGCAGCCTGGGATGTTGTCTGGTCCCATGGATGCTGTGTTCTTGGCTTTGGAGAGTGCGGTCTTTACTTATTCATCCGTGATTACAGGGGCTTTGCATTCTTCCGGTATTAAGATGGGCCCTTTGGAGGGTGAGAGGGGGGGGGTAAAGTTAGCACTGAACCTATCTGCCAGGATGTTGGCAATATCGTTGGTTTTGTATATTTAGTGCTATTGTCCTGTAACTCAGAGCAGATCTGAGTATTGCCATTGAGAATCTTGACATAGCTGTAGAATGCTTTGTGGTTGTCTTTGGAATCAGCGGCGATTTTATTTTCATAACTGGCTTTGGAGTATTTTATGAGGGATCTCTGCTTCTTGCTGAGGCTGACCAGGGAGTTCCTCCAATTTGGGGATTTTACTTTGCAACAGCTTCTTCCTTCTGTTGTAGAGTTTGTTTATGGCAGGGGACCACCAGATTGGCTTCCTTTTTTTGGAGGATAGTGTCTTGGTTCTGTTGGGGATGGCACGATCCGAGCACTCATGTGCTTATACAGTGCATTTGTGTAAGATTCAGCAGTCATACCTCTATTTTCCATCTGCATGGGTGTCATGAAGTTTGCCATATCTGTCTTAAGATGATGACTCTCCTAGTAATACAGCCTGGCTTTGTCAAATATATCACACCCCAAGGATACAGAATCCCATAAAGATGCACTTGGGGAAATAAAACTTAAAACCTTATTATAGGTCAGGCATTTAACAATAATTCTAAAAAGAATCTGTGCTTTGATGATGCATTGCTTTTTTACATCCATAAGACACACCAAAGACATTCTACTATAAAACCTTACTGTGATAAAACTTTCAAACCAGCACAAATTAACTTAGTTTGTTCTTGGACAGCTTCAGAAAAAAAAAACTTAAGACGCTAAAAATGTAATATGATGAATAAACAGCAGTAAGGTAGCATGTCAAATGTTGAGAAAAAAATTAGATATTTGGGTCAGTAGACTTTGATCATAATGGAAGCCTATTACTTCAGTCCCATCAAGTTAAACAAATCTGACAGCCTCTGTAACATGTCATCTATATTGGAAATGATTACCTTAAGGGATTAATGGACTGTGTGCCCCTTTTTAAACTGAGAATTTTTCCAAGGCCTAGAAAGATGGTTCGTACGTTTAAAAAAAAAAATGATTTCTTTGCTCAGACTAAATTTGTTAATACAGAAAAACAAGCTTCCTGCAATTTCTCACACAGATTTTTTTCTGCAGTGAAAACAATATCAGTATAACACCACCAAACTAAAAAGTGTTTAATACATCTCTCCATAAACAGTCTGCCACTTTTGCTAACAAGTCAGTAGTATTTAAGTGGAAGTTAAAAGTGCAGTTATTTCCTTTAGCAAATTCTAGTATTTTTCCTTTAATAACCTATATATTACCTATCTGATTTTAAAGAAAAATACACTCTTACTGGACAGTCCCTTTCATTTTTTCCCTCTGCATTTTCCAAATCCAAGTTTTCCTTACACACTGACATTTTGCAAATTATGCCCATAATTTCTGGTGTTAATATTCAATACAGAAAAATGAAAATGATCCAGCACTGTTCACATCTGATGTCAAGTTTGATCAAACTCACTGTATCGTAAAGATATGATGGCATGATACTACTAAAGTTAAATGAAGCTGGCAACACAGCATGGAAGGTTAAGGATACAAGCTACTAATAAGCTTTATCCTGAAGTTTTGGTCCGATTCTCCCAGTTTACCTTTGCCTACTGTGAGATACTGAGCAAAGTGCTGCAGGGTAAAATAAATAGCCTAGTGGGTCTTGAATAAATACAGAATTACAGACAGACAGCTGGACAGACAGATACATGTATACACATTAAGCATTTTCCAACAAACAGCAAGTCTTAGCAGCAGGAAAAAGTAGTCTAATGTAATTAGGCTCAGCTTAAGATTTTAATTTCTTAACATGCTAGACAGCCTTACTTTGCTCACTTCTTCCTCAACAAGACTGATAACTCATAAAATCTACAATTCAAACTGTGCATTGGGGGGGGGCTTCTGAAACACAAATTGCCCAGACCAGTTTAGAATGAGGATGACTACCAAATAGAGATTATAGGTTGATGCAATCAACTATTTAATTATAGCTCGTTACAGGTGGAGTCTTCTTGACTTTATGATAATTAATTGTTATACATTTTGAACATGCAATTAGTCCAAGCAATTTTTTTAAATTTATTTTACTTTCATTTTCTTGCTTGTATTACACGATACTGTGTGTTGATAACATTTCTTTAAAAAATATGTATTTCATGTCCTGTATGCATCTCATATACACGTGTAGGTATGTATAGGCTTCCTTTATATACCACTGAACTGCAAAGGGTTGATGCACCAACTGAACAAAAACAACCAGATGCAAAAACAAATGTTTTCTGCATAGGAACAAGCACCTGTACAACCCCACAGGAAGGTACTGACCATCAAACCTTCCTCACACATTTATTAACTTCACAGTTACAAAACAGAGAAAAATGAAAAGCCCAAACAGTGGATCACTGTTGGTAAAACAGGAACCATGTTTCTAGTGATTCCCTATTTAAACCAGTTACCAATTACATCTAGACCAGGGCAGAAGGGTCATCATCATCATTCTCTGAGCGACCACAGCCCCACTTTTTTCCTCAGGCTATCCCCTCCCTTCTACAAACCCGCTCTAACAAAAATTTTCCTGGAGACCACATCATAAGAGCCTTGCAACATTGCAACTGGTCTCCCATCAACACCCCTTCATTAGGCAAAGCAGTTGATTACTTCAACTCCACATTCCTAAATATCCTCAACCAACTAGTCCCCTTAAAAACAATCCGGATATGTAGCGGACCCACTCCTTGGCTCCAGAAAACCACAAAAGCCCTACTTAGACACAGGGATAAAGTACCACACCAGATCACTCGCAGCTAGGCAAACTTTTCACAAGCTCCAGAACAAAGCAAAAAGGCAGGTTAAGCTCAACAAAATAAATTACTATATCACTCAACAAAACAAACAGTACCAAACTGCAAAACTTCTGGGCAACAATAAACATCCTACAGTCCGAAAGAACCACCACTCCCACCCCCAATATAACAGGTACAGACCTAAACATAGCTTCCAACTTTAATAACTATTTCACCTCAATACTCAAACTCTGAACATCAATTCCTCCAACACCCCATGACCACCTCAGGCCCAAATCAATACCATACCTTTTACACTTAAGTCTGTTCCTACCTATACTATCCAAAAACTCCTAGCCAAATTCAAACAAACCACCCTTGCAGCAGATAACCTTCCTGACAAATATCTCCAAACTGCATCCACAGCTATAGCCTTATCCCATTTATCTTCTAATAAATAGATCCATCACTGAACACACCATTCCATCCCTGTGGAAAACCTCATATCATACCATTCCACAAAGGTGGCCCCCTCCCTAGACCTTTCCAACTGCAATTCTCTCACCCCTCTCTAAGATCCTAGAAATATGTATTCATCACCAATCCCCTCTTCTGTCTCCTCACCAACAACCTTCTCTCCTCAACCCAACAAAGATTTCGCCCATTCCACAGCACCACCACTGCCCTACTCACATTCACCAATACTATAAACTCCCACAGGAATTTAGGTAAATTAGTCTTAGCTACCTTCCTAGATTTATACAAGGCATTAGTCTCCAACAAACTACTGTCTTGTCTTTCTGATCTCACCCTTAACAACCCCACCCTACTCTGGTTTAAAAGCTATTTAGATAACCACCAGCAATCCATCAAATGGCATGACTCTCCATCTCCCCCACTCCCCAATCTCCATAAGCATGCCACAAGGATCAATCCTAAGACCCCTTCTTTTTAACATCTTCACAAACCAACTCCACTACCTCTAAAGCAGACATAGTCCAATACACTAATGACAAAACTCTCATATGCTCTGCACCTAACATCCAATTTCTCCAACAAAAAGCCCAAGAAGCCTTCTCTGAAATAGGGAACTGGCTTAACAACTCACAACTCATACTAAATCCCAACAAAACACAACACTACTCCACTCTACTAAAACGAGCAACCTTACCTTCTCTATACTCTCCGCCAATGAAACCCAAATCAACCCATCACTGAGGCTAAACTTCTAGGAGTTACCATTGAGCAGCAACTCAGATTCACAAAGCACATAACAACCATCACTAAACTCAAATTCACAAAGCACATAACAACCATCACTAAAGTCCACAAAAAGCTAGGTTCCCTCTGTCGCTGTAAAAGTTATCTAACCACCAAATCTCAAATTGCAATAGCCATGACCAACCTATGTACTCTATTTTATGCATCCCCAATTCTAACTAATCTTTACAAAATTGACCTTAATAAACTTTCTATTATAACAAAATTGCTAGCCTCATCCATTCACTATTTCTACACCCAATCTGTCCTGGACAACACAAACAACATGCGCTAACTATACCTATCCATGTGTGAGCAATAACTTATGAGTATATATACATGTGTGTGTATTTTATATATATATATATATATATATATATATATATATATATATATATATATATATACTCATAGGTTTCATAGGTTGGTACTAGGCTATCAACCCCATTTCCTGGATATTTCTTCCCACAATATTTACTTCCCTGGACCCCTGTCTAGCAGGGCAATGTCCAACAGCTCAGGGTTTGACATGGCCTTGTATGTTAAGGAGAGATCGCCTCCGAGTAGATGATATGCCAGAGTATAGCTGGAGTTTTTTTACGGTCGGCATAGGGCATCTGCTTTAGGCCTGTTGATTCTTTTAGTGAGGTATTTCTGCAGCCTTTCCAGCTGTTGCAGATGTCTTGTGAGGTACATACCAAATGGGGAGTTGTACTCTATAATGGGTCTAATGAGGGAGGAGTACAGTGGGACAATAACCTTCTTTTTTCTGCATGAAAAGTCCTTAGTGATGAGATGTGCCACATAGAAGGATTTCCTGACTGTTGTGGCGATGTGGTTATCACACAATCACTGTACTACATGAAAGCAGGGGGGGCAAGCCCCCCTGCACCCCCATGTGGGGGCAAGCCCCCCACACCCCCCCTACTTAAATATTCTCACTCAGAGGTCGCAATACATACACACACACACACAAAACACCACCACACAAGCTTTCTCTTCGCGCACACACATCACAGCAACAAAATGCGCTGTCACACACCACAGCCCCTACCCAAACCCCTTAACGCGCACACACTTACCTGCATACATAAACATAGCAGAACTTTATAAGCGCAAAATTCAAAACCTCCGGTATTTAAGTTTTTTAATTTCGCGCTTCTTCTTCTTTTGGCGGTTAGGAGTCGCCACAGCAGATCATCTGTCCGCTCATGACTGGCAGTGAAGTTTTACGGTGTCAAGTTGCCAGCCCAGCACCCAACCTTCCACAGAAGGCACACACACATGCACACACAGCTATAACCAATTTAGTGTCTCCAATCCAACTACTGCATGTCTTTGGGATGTGGGAGGAAACCGGAGCACCCTGGGGAAACCCACGCGACCACAAGGAGGACATGCAGACTCCACACAGAAGGCACCCCAGCCGAGAACCGAACCGGAGAATCTCTTGCTGTGAGGCGGCAACGCTAACTGCTGCACCACCGTGGCCGCCCTATAAAACCACAACATTATGAATAAAAAAGGACTAAAACCATCATGCAAAATTCAGGATATATGGCAAAGATCTGTACAGTGCAGAGATATTGCAGCTGCAGCCTGTTCAACAGCGTTTGTGTTCAAAGCGCTGTGGCAGCAGTAGCGCCATAGTTCTCAAACTCCCATCTGCAAAATGTGTTATAAAAGGAATATGAAATGCCCCCTCCACCAAATGTAGAATAAATGACTGGAATGTAGAAAAACTTCATTTAAGAAACTCTGACATATAAGAATACCTGTTTATACTACATACTTCTCATTGCAAATGTTGCCCAGATAATGGAAAAGTACCCCAGAGAATAACTAGTGCTGAATATGTGCTAGTTATGTTGTTGGCACCAACTAGAAAACCTTTTTCCTTTTGCTAGTACCTGCTGCATGTCCTCAGTGAACAGGTGCCTAAAAGGAATTAAGACCCTATTCATCCAGTCAACTGAAAATAATTGATGTTTGAGTGCATCAAACACCACTGTTCGTGCGTGAGAAAATCCAGTCTGTGAGGAAGCTTGTGGTAATTGCCCCTGGCCATTTCTAAAAGAAGGTAGAACCACAGCTGGCTTGGCCAGAAGGGAGTCACCACAGTGATATGGGGGGGTGTACCTTCATAAGTACCCAGGATATTAGTGGAAAGCATAGAGGGGAATACTGCTGTCCAAAGAAACGGCATCTGTCTTCCAGGCCTGCCAGCACAGAATCATGGAACACAGTCTTGACAGTTGATCGTTCAAAGTGGGGGCAAAAAAGTTCTATTTGAGGAACTTCTCACAGACACCAATGTCAATTTGCTAGGGTTTGCCCTAGTCATGCTCAGCCTGCCGTCAATTTTGCACTGACAGAAAATAGGATGCCTGTATTGTGAGGCTGTGCTGTAAAGCTATATGCCAAGCTAACATGGCTGTTCTGCAAAAGGGGGTATGACCTGGTTCTCCCCTTGCCGGTTGACATACCACATGACTGTGATATGGTCTGAAACCACTTTAGAGAAGTTCCTGAGGCCAAAGATGGTTCAGTGTCAAGTGTCTTGATCGGGAGGAGCATCTCCTGGATATTTATGCGCTTGCATCTGTCCTTGACACCCCACACCCCTACAAGTTCTTCCCTCTCCTGAAATAGCACCCCAAGAAATCCAAAGCATTTGTGGGAGTGACTGCTTTGAAGCTGGAAGGTAGAAGGGAAGACCTAGATTTAAAGATATACGTTGTCTCCACCAAAAGAAAGAAAGACTTCTGACAAACCCAAACACTGGTACTTGAAAAGATGAAGGTGCTGATGCTGGTACCAACGAGATTGCAGATACCACTGTATTTCTCTCATGTGGAGTCTCCTGACTTTTTCCCCCCAAAAAAAGACTCTGCAAAGATAAGCAAGAAGTCAAAATTACAGATACCCTGTAACCTCTGCAACAAGCTATAACTGGAGCTAGGCACACTGTGAACACTCTTGGTGCAGTGGATAGTCCAACGGTTAAGGGAGAAAACTCAATGTGATCCAGACATATTAAAAAGGCGCTAAATCCATTTGTTATTTTTGTCATTTCTGTTACTCTTATACCCTGGAACTTTTAACGTTTGGAATAAAGTGCTACAGTTATTATCGAGTGTCTACAGTGGGTTCTATACATTAAGGAGGACAGCCTTTATTGTTACCAGGCAGCATTGTCTTTGGGCATATATTAAAAAGGCACAAGGCACATCAGAAGTCTGAATGAACTGGGGTGTGATAAGCATCTTTTAAGTTTAGTGTTACCAGGAAACTTGAAAGAAGAAGAGAAGATAACAGGTTGTGAAGAGACACTTGAATTAGGGCACTCTCTCAAACAGGTTAAGGAAAAGACTTGGGCATTTTTTCTTTGGCATCAGAAACATTCCTGAATAAAAATATTTCCCCACTTGGAAAAATGGAGCTGGTTCTCAGTTCTTTGGACCGCATGTGATGAACAGGTTCTAAAACGTTCTTTATTATGTGGATTCGGCTTCTTGAGCTCGAAATACTGAAATTCGAGACTTCAGTATTTCGATCTTCTGAACGGAACCCATTATATATATATATATATATATATATATATATATATATATATATATATATATATATACACACACACACACACACACACACACACACACACACACACACACACACACACACACACACACACACACACACACACACAGCAAAGATTACTGGATATGCATGAATGCTTACAGTACAAACCAATTCCAGAATATGTCCTACCACTTACTAGTCGAGAGCACTAACATGGCAGGATACAACTGAATTTCACTGAAAATCAAATCCAAGTATAATGAACAAGAAAATGCTGGACAGCAAACAACAGTGTTTCTGTAGTAAAAATACAAAAATAACTCTGCTCAAAAGCCTTCAAGGAATCAAATTAATCTGGTAAGCACTCAGCCAATCAAATTATTCCATTCCTGAATTTCAAAATGGCAGAAGTTGCCAAAAGAAACCACTGTAGAATTTTTTTTTTACCTCAGGAGGTCAAACAATAAAAGAAAAATTATGTTTCGTCAAAGCTGCGCAACTTCAAAATCACATTATAAACGTAGGGCTGAGTGAGCTTGCTCCCTGCAAACCTAAAGATTTGAACATTCAAAGTGCAATTTGTATATATATATATATATATATATATATATATATATATATATATGTATGTATGTATTTTTTTTTGGGGGGGGGGGGTTCTTATATTTGTTATTGGTGCTTAGCAATTGTACTGCAACAGAACACAAAGTTATTTTGGAATCCAGTGCTCTATAATCAACTTTTAATTTAACAAGTGCTACTTTCATATGTTATAATTGTACTACTCACAGTTCTCATTGTTGAGATTTAAGCCATATGCAGACTAAAAGCTCTCCTACTACATCATTCACTTAAATATGATGCAAACCCCATGTTTTAGGGATTCCTGTGAACTGATACATGTAGGGATATCACTGTGACAAGCTGTCTATCACCAGTCAGTTTTAATGCTCTCCAACACTAGCTGAAAAGCTGTTAACTCTGGGATCTCACGGCATGGTCAAATGACAAAGAAAAATTAAATTTGAAAACACACTTCATAACTGCCTGTGTTAATGTACAGCAGTATGAAACACGTGCCAGTATCTAGCCTTACACAGCTGTGAACACTTGCTAAATGACAGTCAGTTCTAGTTACTTCTCTACAGTCAATAACTGGAAAAACACCAGAACAGCATTATTAACTGTCAAGCGTTAAAGGCTCTATACTACATCTAAATAAAAATTACAGCTTGTACATGTATTAAAAATCAGTTAAGAGTGGCTGTGTTGCTAAACCTTTTGAGATCATAAACTACCTGAAAAGATGCATGCATAAACCATTAACATACAAAAAGCCCACACAGTATAGTTATCAAAACTTTGGGAGCAAGATGGTCTAAATAAGAAAATCACCAACATAAATATACATCACAATGGATATTTTCAGTTTTACAATTTTTTTTTAAATTATATTTATTAGCGGATTTGTCTAGACATTTATTTAAGCCATAAACCTTTAAGAAAAAAAAAAAAAAAAAACTAATGAAGCTTTCCTATCTGAAAATATATTTTTTAGAAATGCTTCTGTTTCTTTATGTAATATATAAACACAACTGAATACACGGTCTCACTGAAAGATCAGGAATTCGAAGTATTGAGGTCCTCGGGAACGTTTTTTCCTGAGCTTTTGTCATAATCATGTCTCTGAATGTTATAAAAAAGGCCTTGTCAGACATGATAAAATCTATGAACATGCAAGAACACTGTAAAACTGCAGGTTTGGTAGCAAGTCACTGCATCTTCTACGCAATAATGAAATGGCTAATCATCAGGTTCGGTGACGCACTGTTCCACAATCTCTCGTAAATTTGGGTTTTCCATTGCTGCTGCCACTCTTTCTTTATCGTTGATCTGCTTGTTGACTAGACAGGAAAAAGAAAAGGTCAGTCAACATACTGAACTGCTAACCACTGGCAACACACAGAATATCATTTTAATTTTGCTATTTAAAATATACCATGTACTGAAACAGAATATTCTCCTGTACTTAGCTAGATTGTAATATATAAAGAAACCTCTTTTTACAAAAAAGTTAACTGAAAAGGTCATGTTTAGTTTGGAGGATTTTAATTTGAAAACACATTTACATTACAGTAGATGTAATAAAAATTAAATGTTTAAATACTAATTACTTGAAGCACCATCAACCTTCCCACTCACATACTTTACATTATTCAATCATAACACTGTTGGTGCCCCTTTCCATTTCAGTTGGATCGTCAATTATTTCAAAAATACTATTTCCGTGACATTTACAAAAACAGACTGTTATACTGCAGACATTTGATTCATAGGCCTTAAAAGTCTCTGTAATACACATTTCTACTGTTTTATGAAGATGTTGACATTTTCTGACTCCAAGCACATCATATGTAGTGCAATTGCCATGTTAACAATCCTAGCTGCATTAAACTAACAACGTGAGTTTTACAGAAGGATTTTACAGGGATTCACTATGGTTCAGTGAAATTAGACCATGTCTGAACTGCACAGCAGTAACAACTTGAATTTTAAACTGCTCTCAATTAAAGTACGTGAAAGACATGGCTATAAACCAAAAAACACTGACCAGTATTCACAGCGAATGGCTAAGTAGCTTTAATCAAGCTGCAGAGGTACTCCAAGGTGTGTTGTTTCACCAATAAGTGATTCACAGTTAAGCATATTCCATGCAATGTTACGTGTACTTAAAAGGGCATATATGCATGACATCTCTCAACTGGGTGATCTGAACAACTGCGCAGCTGACAGCCATACAAATAGCCACTAGTAGGTAGTGCAGACACCTAGTTGACCACACTCGAGCACATACTCCCCCAGCCCTCGAAAAAGAAATACACAATCATACACATTGCACAGACACACACAAAGAGACAGACTATTGAAACCAAGATCTCCCTCATGCATACTAATCACAAGTCAGTAGTACACACACACACACACACACACACACACACACACACACACACACACACACACACACACACACACACACACACACACACACACACATACACCCTTAGAGCCTTTTTAGGCAATGCCAAATTGATAAACCTACTGACATAGTAAATAAAACACAAAGAAACCTAAAGATGTTACTGCTCAATGTTAGGAGATTAAACAAGAAACTCAATACCATACAAGCTCTCCACACACTGGAAGATATCTATATCTGTGCCATTACAGAGGTGTGGTTTAAACCCACATAAAGTACTCAGGCAGTCCAGGGCTTCAGTGCCTGCCATACATTTAAATCATCAGCTGCACAGAACAGGATAAAAGGTGGTGGAGCCTCAATGTACTTTTAGGAACAAACATAACCCTACATTGGTTAAACAGGACAATGATGTGGAATTTATCCATGTGCAAATCACCAGAGAAAAGTCCTATACCACATCCTAGCAAGCTATAGGTCACCCCTCTATATCAGAGGAATCCCATTAGCTCATAATTAGACCTACTGCTCATAATTAGACCTATTGGAGACACTCATCATTAAACCAAAAACCCTATTCATGGGAGACTACCTTCTATAGGCTGGGAAACATACTCTGCCTCATATTCACAGGCACAATGATTCCTGGGCTTTAACACAATATCCTTGAGCAGATCACACACACAGACACCAGTGGGTCAAACATACTCACCAATATCGGAGAGTGATGCACTCAATCCCCCCCACGGTGTCACATCCTCACTGGTGAGGTCGAGCCTCAAAGTGGTCTCCTTCAAAACAAAAGTCAACTCAGTAACCCAAGCAAATCTGAACTATTCCAAAGCAAAGACATATTTCAACAAGAAGAAAATAAGTACGCTATGCTAAAGTCCAGACGTACTAAGAGCAAAAGTGAATCCAAATAAAAAGTAGCAGGACACTGCTGGAGTAAAAACACTATAAAAGCTTTATTGCACAAAAAGAGGTTAGCGCTTTCGGGATAAACCCTTCCTCAGAAAAATCAGTTCACAACAACCTATGCGGAAATTTTCACAGAGACCGTGAATAACCATGTAAATGGCTATATAGAGGCTGCTGTACCTACTAGATACCCCAAAATGAATTCTAAAAACAAACCACACTTGTGGAATCCTAGCCTTAACAGGGTCTATAACAACAACAAAAAAAACATCATGGCTGAAATCAGTAAAAACAACTCCCATAATGACAAGGGCTCTCTAATTCATCTAAACAGGAAACTAACAGGAATGAGCAAGTTCTACAAGGTTAATTATGAGGTCAAGATAGCATCACAGACTAAAGACAATCACAAGGTCCACTACAACAAGGTCCACTACAGCTATGTCCAAAACCACAGAGCCAGCACACATCAGTGTGCCAAACTGGTGTCAGTAGTGCCATGCTCACTAAGCAGAGCAACGTAGCAAATTTGCTGGCTGACAAATTCAACTCAAACGTCTCACCCTGCCTCCCTCCATGAAATACCTATTAGCCTAACCACCAACCGCAACTATTAACAAGAAACAGGTCCTGGTGTCACTCGCCAAAGCCAAAATCACAGCCCCAAGTGGGCCCAGGCAATATCTTGGGATGCTTCCTAAATAGCTGGAAACATGAAAAGTGGCTCAAGTGGTCCTGATAGGTCAACTACATCCTCAAAACAGTGGGCCCTATTTTATTTGTTAACAATGATTTAGATCCCTTGTATGGGTGTTTGCGAATGCAATTTGTTTGGTGGATGTGAAAGAGATGGAGGAGGCTGGGGTCCTTTGTGGAATGAAAAGACTGACAGGTCGCCACACAGACGTCTTTAAGACAGACTACTGGCACCATGTCTGATGCAAGGCTCTTTTAGACCAGTGATAATTTTCATCAGGAACCTCTCTGCTCTTTCTAGTTGTATAATGTGTTTAGAAATATACATGACAAAAGGGGCTATCATATTTTACAAACTGCTCAGATGAGGCCTGCATATAGAGGAATGGCAACCTTTACACCTAGACAAGATGCCTTCAAATAGTAACTTGCCCAGATAGGACTTCCTCACCACTCTTTGACATGTTGGCCAAAGATGAGGAGTTGTCTACAAAAGGTACCAAGATCAGTGCCATTTATACCATAGATAGCAACAAAGTTGGCTAGATGTGATAATGCTGCACTTCAATGCATGTAATTTGATATCTTTACACCAGTGATTTGCATGGTCTACTCCTTTCTGTAGTATCTCAGTACAGAAACTGAGTGAACTGCGATATCTAGCTTACAATCAGCAAACAAGATGGCTTATTTCTGAATTTCCCATTATATTGGTTCTGTTGGGAAATGGCGGGTCTATGCTCTCAGTAAATATGAATACAGTATGATGGGGAAATGGAAATATTGCAATGGCCTTCTAACAGCAATTTTTAGGGTTGCCTTTTTTAAATTCCCAAATTCAAAGGTTTTTTTTTACTATTGTTTGAAGTCTTGATACACAAGCTAAAAATATGACTGGCTCTGAAAAGGGATAGAGAAATGGTAGGAATGGTGGAGAAGTGATAAAGTTATTTCAGACCAGACCTAAAATATTAGAACCCCTGGTGGGCAGGTTTACTATTTGTTTCAGGGGGTTAGCATTTATTAGGTGAAGGAATCACTGGGCATGCCCAACATTAGTGGTGTACGTACATCACTTGTGTGGACACTTAGTTCTTGCTGTACACTTTCAGCAAGCACTACAGTCTAGACCCTGACTCTGGGAGCCAGACTACATTGTGAGTGTCTTTCTGCAGAACCCAGGCAAGCAGAGATTAAGGCCTAGGGCAATCCTTTGGCTTCTTCCACCTCGGTGATACATATTAGGTTTTATAATAATCTAGTACCTTTCAAGAAGGGATCTCATTGTTCAAGACAACAGATGGATCAAGTCTGATAGGAAAGAGAGAGGTAATTAGGAACATGATTTTGGGGAAGGTAAGGAGTTGGCAGATTTTAAAAATTACATATGGAGTACTTGTCATAAATGCTGGGAGAGCAAATGGTTGTAACTAAGGAAATAATTCTTTTGAGTTGAGTGGGTGGGGTGGGGGGCAAAAAGGCTATAGGAAGCAAAAATTATATGTCCAATTTCTATCCGTGAATCAGTGCCAGTAACATGTTCAACCAGTCTGTCATGATGATGTTTTTACCTGGAAGATGAAGTTTCAGTACAGCGATACTGTGAAAAAGAGCCCAGTTCCACATATTCAGTGTTATTTATGCACCTGGTATGCATGTATTTCTCCTTGTCAAAGTACCAAATACTTTTGAGCTGCTGTGTTTAATCTGAAAAGCATCAAGTATTAAGATCAGTCTGAAGGCACCTATACCTATTTATACTCACACAGCTAAAGCCACTGCCCTCCTGGTCGGATACCTGTCTGAAGTGCCTGCAAAGAAAGACATTGCCCTCACCTTTGTCAAATTTATACAAAAAAAAACATACATTTCATTAGCAGACACACTGAATCATTACTGACATTAGAAGTACACTCAAGCATCTTTTGTGAATAGATGATGGAAGTGGAAGGAACCCAGACTATAGGTGTGAAACTACTCATCTCAATAACTCCTTTAACTACTACAATAAAATGCATCAAGTTTACATTTCACCTCAGTTTTTTTCTTTTTTTTTTGCTCAGATCCCCCTTTGGCCACTTGGCCTTCATCCTGGCAAACACTGCTGATCCATTCCCCAAACGGTGAGAGCCAGCCTAAAGTCTAAATATTCCCCTAGGGGTGACAGGGCAAGCATGCCAGGAGCAGCTACATAATCCATGCAAAGGATTCCACTAATGCCTTACCATGTCCCTTAAGAAAGTTCACTGACCTATCTAGGTATGGGCCTTGTGCAGGACCATAATTCACTGGTGCGAGTAATGCAGGCTCACAGATACTCAATGCCCTTCAAGTAAATGCCTCCATTACCTGTCTGGTACCCATACAGGAGCTTATCAGAGGATGCGTCGCCAATCTTTTTATCCTCACACATTGACAGAAGTACAATGCAAAAGGACATAAAATCAACAATTCTGAGGAACTCCTTTACTGAAAGAAGTTTGTCACATGATTCATAAATGGACTTTGTTGTGAGAAGAAAAAAATGCAGTGAAGCTGAATTTAGAACTGATCTTTTAATCAGATTCCTTTAGAATGCAGTCATTCATGAATGACCAAGTTTACTGTGATTCCTGGAAACAAGAGCCTCTTACTGCCCAGTTATGTAAAAGACTGCACTAGGATGAATGTGTCATTTAGACACAGGAATACATGAACTGTTGAATCTTCAGAAATACAAATTAATACAACAAGATACTTATTACATCATTTGTCAACCATATAATTCCTCAGAGCTAACAGCCCTTTCTAACAGCTACACACAAATTAACATTTACAAAAGGAACTTAGAAGAGTACAAAGGACATTATATACAGCATCTAAAGAAAACTTAGATCATGTTCCCAGTAAACACAGTGTAGGTCACTGAAAAACTGCAAATTGTAGCAGTTTGCAATACGAATGGATAGTTTATGCAGTTAGAGGAAGATTATATTTACAAGAGACCCGGCAACAGACATTTATTATCAGCATAACTAGAATTGTTATAGCAGAAAGTACATTGGTGCTAGTTATGAAACTGTACAGCAGTGTGTTAATGTATCACATTTGCCTGATAGCACAGGATGATATGACAATCAGTCTTCATTCCTGGCCTATGGTTATCTAAGTTTGTAGATGGCTGTAAAATAGGTGTTATTCATTCTTCTACTGACTTGCAATTGTTCCAAAATGAGTCAGACAATGTTAATTGGCACAAGGCCAATGAACTCTAATTAATTGATTAATTTACTTACTTGCTTATTTTGCTGACCGGAAATAATCTGGCTGAGCTAAAACCCCATTTTCATTACAGGCCAAGGGAGAAAAGCTCCACAGTTATAGAACAGATGTAACAAAACAATGAACTGTACACGGACATTCTTGGATGCATACAGAAAACAATTATAAAATACATATGTACATCAACAGTAAACATACGTAGAGTACAGTTCTGCAAGACGAACCTACAGATATTCGAATGATCACTGTTGCAGTAGCCTTGGCTATATGGGTTACATCCTGCCAAGGATATAACAGCCGGCCAGCTTACAAAGCTCCAGGGCACTTTCCATCCACTCAAACTGTCAAGAAGCTTGAGCTAAGCTGACTAAAGACAAGTTTGGGTGTGAAGCCCTTCACAGCTTTCCTGCCAGAAGGCAGGATGAGGCTGAATCCTGAAAGGCCAATGCTAGGAACTACAAGAAATTAACGTCCATACCCTGGCATAAAAAATATGGGAAAAAAACAAGGATGAAGGGAGGGAGGGATGGGGGAGCAATTACAGCAGCAGTGATTATTCTAACATCTATTGTTATGGCAAGTTTCACTTACACAACTAAACTACATTCTTCATATTGACCACTGCTGCAGTACTCCTTAGCTATATGGGTAGATTGCCACAACTAACTATATTTGGGAGGTAAAAGGAAAAGTGTCCAGAAACCTCTGGAAAATGATCCTAGCAAAACTTGATCTAGACCTAGAGAAGGAATCAAGCTTATAGTGCTTTGTAAAAGTACGTACACAGGACCAAAAGGTACTGGCAGCAGGGGGCCTGACCCTGCCTGGAGCAGATTTGTTATGGGGAGTATAACAAAAGGAGACAGACCATTTGGAAAGTCTGTTTTGACACAGGCTATCCTCTTCTTATTTCACAAGAAATGAGCCACTGATCCGAAGATCTAAAAGGCTTGTCTGTGGACATTAATGGTACTGAGTATTCGAGATGGATAGTTTGGCTTAAACCCTTAAAGTAAGCTTGGATTCCACTTTAGGCATAAAAGAAGGATTTGTTCTTAAAGAAACCCTGTCCCTGGGGAAAATGAGATAGGGTTGGATTCACCATAAGAGCTTACAATTCAGAGCAATCAGTAAAACTGTTTTCCATGTTAAGAACTGCAAGTAAACCAGATTAGCTGGTTCAAATAGAGAAAATGCTAGCTTCTCTAACACAAAATTAAGATCCCATGGAAAGGCCACCAGTTTTGCAGTAGGAAAGAGGCCCCTTTTAAGAAATTGACATGAGACTGCATTGAAAGAGGATGACAAATGGACAGACATTCTGAAATGGCCGGTAAATGAACCTTGACAGAGGAACAAGAAAGACCATTGGATAGTAACTCACACAAATATTGCAAAAAAAAAAAAAAACAGAGAACAACTATCCCTGAATGGGTGCTGGTTATGATGGTGGCACCAACTAGACAACCTTTTCCATTTGCTAATTTATGACTTTCTAGTATCAGGCTTTCTTGCCTCCATTAGTACCTGCTGCACATCATCAGAAAACAGGTATGCAAAAGGAATTAAGACCCTATCATCCAGGCAGTCAATTGAAGATTATTGATGTTGAGGTTATCAAACACTCCTGGCCTTGTTTGAGTAGATCCAGTCTGTGAGGAAGCTTGTGGCAATTGCCCCTGGCCATTTTCAAAAGAAGGGAGAACCACAGCTGCCTGGGCCAGAACAGATTCACCAGAATAATCTGGGAGAATTCCTTCTGAATCTACAGAAGTACCCTAGATATATTAATGGAAAGAGACAAGAACATTCCTGTCCAAAGAAAATAAAATAAAAGGCATCTGTCTTCCAGGCCTTCTTACATGGAGGCCTGGAACAGAATTATTCCAGTTGATTCTTTGGACAGGAGGCAAACAGGTTTAACTTGAAGAATTCCCCACAGACTGATCAAATCTCGGAAGGCCCACTATCTAGATTCCATTCATGAGGGTCTGCCCTGGTCTTGCTCAACTTGTCAGACAATTTTGCTCCGACAGAATGTAGGATGCCTGTGGATTGAGACTGTGCTGTAAACTTATATCCCAAACTGAAAGGGTTAGCCTGCAAAGGGGTATATGACCCAGTTCCCCCTTACTTGTTGATGTACTACAGGATTGTGGTACTGTCTGTGACAACATGAGGTCAGGGACCAAAGATGGTTCAGAAAGTTGAGTGCCTTGATCAGTGCAAGCATCTCATTGACATTTATGTGCTTGTGTCAGTCCTTTGTGTCCCTCATCTCCTGCACTTTTACTCTCTAATGAAACCTTTCCACAAGCAAAGTCCAAAGCACCTGTGGTGACTGACTGCTTTGGAGCAGGGAAGGAAAAAAGGAGATTTGCATTTAAAGGATATCTGTTGTCTCTTCCGACAATCCTCATAACTGGGATTTGAAAAGATAAAGGGTGTTAATGCTGGGACCCAAGATATTTCAGATACCACTGTACCTTTCTCACGTGGAGTCATGCCAGGATTATTATAAGAATCATACATGCCATGAGACGCAATATCCTGAGGTACTCTCTTACGAGGACCGACGTCCGAGTGGAAACCTTAGAAAAAGATCTAGACAAAGATCTACTTTTTCTTGTGGAAGAAAAGCTCTTTGAACTCTAGTTGATCACCCCAGGAACACAAGCCTGCAATAGGGAGTCAAGAAAGACTTTTGAATGCTCTCTTGGTATCCCATTTTGTGCAATAGATCTCATCCAAGAGAGATTCTTGACACCTTGAAAAAGATTTTGCAAAGATAAGCAAGTCATCTAAATAATGAAAAATGTGGATATTCTGTAGCCTGCAATGAGTTATAATCACAGCTAGGCACTTTGTGAACACTCATGGGTGCAGTAGACAGTCCAATGGGTATGACAGAGAAATGATAACGTGATCCAGACTTCCAAACCCTTAATGATCATTTGAAGTCTGGATGAATAGGCCTGTGATGATAAGCCTCTTTTAAGTACTTTATTACCAGAAAACATGAAAGAGGAAAAAAGTACAGTTTTGTACCTACCGTAAATGTAGAATGTTCGAGTGTATTCATTGCTGCAGTCATTACACTTGGGTTATCCTGCAGTCAGGCGGTCCCGCAGTCGGCCAGAGTTCCAAAGTCTTGGTCCGGCGTCAGTTGCTGTCGCTTCTTCCCTGACGTCAGTGGGCCAGGGGTATACAAGATGCAGCCAATGCCATTTTCTTCAGTTTTTCTTGCCCTAGATGTCAGGCGCCCCCAATAGGTAGGCAATACATATTGCTAATAAAACATACATAAAAAGTAAAACCAAAATCTTCAGTTACCAGCAAATAGGTAGTCCCAGCTAAGAAAGAGGGGATGGAGGGAGGGTAACCTGGACTGCAGCAGTCAATACACTCGAACATCTACATTTATGGTAGGTACAAAAGGTACAGTTTTGTACCTACCATAAATGTAGATGTCCGAGAGACATGCAACTGCAGTCATAACATGTGGGTTGTCCTGCCTCAGGCAGCCCTCGGTCGGCCGGATTCCAAAGTCTGGGTCCGACGTCGGCTGATGTCGCATTTTTCTCCTACGTCAGAGCGACTGGAGTACATAAGCATCAGCCGACGCCATTTTCTTCAGTGTTTCTTGCCCCAGATGCCAGGTGCCCTCCAAGGAAGGCTGTAATCAAATTGGAAGACAAAAACAGGATTCCAAACAAATAAATGAGCAATAAAACAAATACACCATAACAGATATCCCCAGCTAAGAGTAACAGGGATAGGAGTGGACCCTAGGCATAGAGGGGTATGGAGGGAGGGAAAATCCGACTGCAGTTGCATGTCTCTCGGACATCTACATTTATGGTAGGTACAAAACTGTACTATGTCCTTCAAGAATGCAACTGCAGTCATAACATGTAGGTAGAATACCATAGCTTATCTGGGGGAGGAGGTATGCTCTAGGAAAGAGATGGTGTGGCAATCAAACCCTGCAGGACTGCCGAAGCAAAGCCTGCTCTGGATCTGGAGTATAGAGGGAGATTGTAGTGTTTGGAGAATGTATGCACGGAGCTCCATGTAGCAGCTTCTAGAATGTCCTTGGTAGGCACCCCTCTTAAGAATGCTGTAGAGGTGGCTGTAGCTCTGGTGGAATGTGGTCTGACATTGGCTGGAACAGTCTTTCCATGAAAGGAATAACAGAATCTGATGCAATGTCCAATCCATTTAGAAATAGTCTGTTTTGAAATTGCTTTTCCTTGGACTGCAGCGTAGCTACAAAAGTTGTTCAGACTTCCTACTGGCCTTGGTTCTGTCCAGGTAGTATCGAAGTTGTCTGTGAATGTCCAAGGTATGCAACAGTCTTTCCCCTTATTCTCAGGATTGGGGAAGAAAGCAGGCAGATGAATGGCTTGATTTAAAGAAACCCTAGATACCACCTTTGGCATAAAAGTAGGGCTGGTCCTTAATGAAACCCTGTCTCTATGAAAAATAATAAAGGGTGGTATTGCCATTAGGGCCTGTAGCTCGAAACCCTTCTTGCTGAGGTAATTGCCAACAGGAAAGCTGTCTTCCATGAGAGAAATTGCAAGTCAACTGAAGCTGCTGGCTCAAATGGAGGTAGAGTCAGTTTTTCTAAGACAAAATTGAGGTCCCAGGCTGACACTGGGGCCTTTCTTGGTGGCTTAATGTTCTTGATTCCCCTGAGGAATTGTCTTAGTAAGGGGTGAGAGAAAACAGGAGGATCAGTGTTGTATCTAGCTGAAATCGCAGATGCATGTATCTTTATGGAAGAATATGAGAGGCCGTTCTTTAACATATCTGCCAAATATTCCAAGATGAGTGGGATGTTCAACAATGATGCATCATGTCCCTTGCTGGTATTCCAATTGCTGAATCTTTTCCACTTTGCTAAGTAAACCTTTCTGGTGGATGGTCTTCGAGCCTCTGTTAGTATCTGCTGAACTTCCTTGGACAGAGATAAGCTGAAGCTATTTATGGGATCTCCCAGGCTGTTAGCTGCAGTGTCTGAAGATTTGGATGCAGTGTTTCGAAATTGTGTTGAGTCAAAAGTAGAGGCCACTGGGGGAGGGCCCACCTCCTGGTGTGACATATGCTCCGTAGTAGTGGGTACCAGTGTTGTCTTGGCCAATCCGGAGCTATTATGATTCCCTTGGGCTTCTCTGCTTTGATCTTTAGTAATACTGAGGTCATCAGTGGCAGAGGTGGAAATGCATAGATTGCTAGGGAGTTCCAGTTGACTGAGAGGGCATCTATTTTCCAAGCTTTTGGATGGTATGTCCTTGTGCAAAATTTTGGTAGAAGATGGTTGAGGTGAGAGGCAAATAGGTCCACTTCCGGCTTGCCCCATGTCGAAGTGAGTTGTCTGAAGGCCTTCAGATGTAACCTCCACTCGTGTGGATCTGTGAAATTCCTGCTTAGACTGTCCGCCAACACATTGTCTTTTCCTGGAACAAACTGGGATTGTAACTGGATGTTTAGGCTCAGTGATTTCTCCCAAAGCTGCATTGTCAGTCTGCAAAGGGGGTAAGAGTGGGTGCCCCCCCCCCTGCTTGTTTATGTACCACATCACAGTGGTGTTGTCTGTCCGTATCATTAAATGTCCTTGCTGGAGTTGGTGTTGAAAAGCCTTGATGGCATGCATTACTGCCAGCATTTCCTTTTGGTTTATATGCAGATGTGTTTCCTTTGGAGACCATTGTCCTTGTATACACCTGCCTTCCATGTGCCCCCATCCAAGGTCTGAGGCGTCTGTAGTCATGGTCTGTGTTATCTGTGTTTTTTTGAATGACATACCTGTGTTTTCCTGGCTCACCGAGGCCCACCATAGGAATTCCTTTTGTAGGCATGGAATGAGTGGTATGATTGTCTCCAAGTTGTTGCTGTGTTGAGACCAAATGCTTTTTAGGTACCATTGAAGCTTTCTCATGTGTAGTTTTGCTAATGGAACCAGTAGAATGCAGGATGCCATGTAACCCAGGGCCTGTAGGACCTTTGAAGTAATGAGTTACCTTCTCTTGCTTGTCTTCTGTCAGGTAAGCCATCTGAGAGTCTGTGTCTAGTTTGGCTCCTAAGAAGATTATTTGCTGGGATGGCTGCAGTCTTGACTTTTGGAAGTTGACTGTGTATCCCAGAGCTTGAAGTAATCGTATGACATAATCCAGGTTTTTTGTCAACATCAATTTGTCGTCCGCTTGTATGAGGCAGTCGTCCAGGTGCAGTAAATTTGTATACCCTGGAGCCTGCAATGAGCAATTACTGAAGCCAGGCATTTTGTAAATACTCTGGGCACAGTAGATAAGCCAAATGGCAATGCTGAGAATTGATAATGCTCTGGCCCTGCAAGAAATCTGAGGTATCTTCTGCAGCTGTGTCTGATAGGGACATGCAGGTATGCCTCCTTGAGGTCCAGAGTGATCAGTCACGACTCCTTGCCCAGCATGGGAAGGAGTTGCTGTAGAGTCAGCATTTTGAATTTTGGAACTATGAGAAAGGTGTTTAATGCGGACAAGTCCAGTATTGGTCTCCATTGAGATTCTTTTCTTGGAACAAGGAACAGTCTTGAGTAAAACCCCTGGTCTTGTTCTTGTTGTGGAACTCTTTCTATTGCTTTCATTCGAGTCAGAGTGATTTGCTTGATAGCCTCTGCCCTCTGATTTTGTGGTAGGTTTGGCATGCCTTGTTTTCTTGGTAAGGTATGAAAATGAAACCTGTACCCTCGGGTCTATAATGTCCAAAATCCATTTGTCCGTTGTCAGTCTGTGCCAGTTTTCTGCAAACAGAGATAATTTCCGCCAAGGGAGCTTCTAGTTGTTCCCTGGTAGGCGTAGAAGAGAAAGTCATTGAGTTTGTGGTTGTTGGGCAGGTGAAACCCCTGCGTCACTTCTTTGGTTTCCTGGCTGCCATTGTCGCCCCTGTAGGGCCTCTGTATTGGCCTCTTCCTCGGCCACGTCTGTTCTTACCCCTTTGAAACTTTTCTGGATTAGGAAAGGACCAGTTTTTGAAGGCCAATTCCTACTGAATCTGGGGGTTGAACCTGGAGGAAATCTTTCACAGTCTGAACTGATTTTGCTTTTTCTTGATGGTCTTTAACACATCCTTAGCATTTGCACCAAAAAGCTTGTTCTTTTCCAAAGGTGCATCCAGAAGTTTTGCTTTACATGATCTGGTAGAGGTTGATCTTTTAACCAAGCATGTCTATGAATCACTGCCCCTGTCATAGCTGCCCTACATGAAGCTTCCAGTGCATCATATCCACACTGCAGGAAGTGATTGCTTACTTGCTGAGTGTTATGTACAGCTTCCTGCAAAGTCTTCCTGTCTAAAGGATCAGGAGAAGCTAATGTTTTTTGTAAATCTTCTAAGAGATAATCCTGATATTGTAACATATGAAAAAGGCAATTTAAAGCTCTCATAGATAAGGTAGTGGATGTGTAAACCTTTTTGCCCCATCTCTCTAATGACCTCGCTTCCCTGTTGGATGGCAAAGGATTTTTAGAGGTGGAGGCTGAAACTCCTTTAGGCCCCTGTGAAATAGTTTCCAAATCAGCAGTATGGGCCCTGAATAAATGGGAATGAGTTTCTGGGACCCTGTAATACCTGTCTGGCTTGGCTGGAGCAGGAGGAAGAGAATCAGGGGTAGCACTAGAGTCAGAATACAAATCATCCAGAACATCAAGTACAGGAGGAATAGCTAAGGGCCTGTGCTGAGGCTTCTTAAGGAAAGTCCTCAGGCATTTCCTAGAATCAGAATAATCCTGACCTTGCCACTTGAAATGTTCCCTCATGGTGTGCAGAACCTTCCCCAAAAGAAATATCCTCAGGAGGGGAGGCCGAAGGGATGGAATCTTCTGCATCCGAGTCCTCATAGGTCTGGAAGAGCTCTTCCTGGCTATCAGAGTGGACAGAGCCTTCAGAATCTTCATCTGAAGGAGTAGGGTCAGAGGGTTCAACCCGGGGCCTTTTATCAGGAGGAGGCTGGGATGCTCTCTCAGGATGGGCCTGTGAACCTCTAATCATGGAAATTAAATCAGCAGCCATGGACATAATTTGTGTCTCCAGAGTCGGCTGAGGTAAGGATTTAGAAGTAATATGCTTTGTTTTGCTGGCTGCCTTAGCCCTAGTGTAGGCCTTAATAGACATGGCCATTGGAGGCCTGGCAGCTCCACGTGCAGGAGTGACCTTGTCTACAGCAGTGGTCTCAGGCATTTCCTCGGTTTCGGTATCCGGAGGAAAATTTATAACTGGCGTCTGAGTAATGTCTGGAATCGGAGTCGGTGTCGGTGTCTTCGGTTCAGAGCGGTGGAGAGACCGTCTCAGAAGGAACCGGATCACTCGCGGTAGGTTTTGGCGTGGAGTCGGTGGTAGACGTGGGCCGAGGATGTCGGTCCCGGTCTTTTCGCTTTTTGGGAGTTTGTGATGTCGGAAGATCCGACGGCATGGTGTAAGCAAAATTATCGCAGAAAAAATCTTCAGCGAACTCCGCCCGGCCTGAGAGTGCGCTTGTTGAAGCGAGCACAGGCTACACAGGCCGAGACGTCGTGGTCTGGGCCCAGGCAAGGGAGGCAGTAAGAGTGGAAATCCTTATGAGGTATTTGTTTACCACAGGAAAGACAATTGTTAACTTTTTCAGTAATTTCTGACATCGGCTGAGGCAAGAAAAGGTCCCCAACGGGGTACTTAGCTTTTTTGATGACTTCGGTATCGTAGAATACAGGAGCTGACCGACCGGCACTTGCGAACTGCTTCTGCTTCGGGCACCGCGCGGCAAGAAAGACTGGAGAAAATGGCGTCGGCTGATGCTTATGTACTCCAGCCGCTCTGACGTAGGAGAAAAATGCGACATCAGCCGACGTCGGACCCAGACTTTGGAATCCGGCCGACCGAGGGCTGCCAGAGGCAGGACAACCCACATGTTATGACTGCAGTTGCATTCTTGAAGGACATCTGTACTATGTTCATTGTGTTTCACTGCTGCAGTCATTACACTTGGGTTGAATCCCAAAGCTGAGGTAGGGTGGTTGATTCTATAGAGGATTTGGGGTGGCTATGAGGCCCTGCAGCACTGCAGTGGCAAAGCCAGCTCTGGATTTAGAATAAAGAGGCAAGTGATAATGTTTGGTAAAGGTGTGCACTGAACTCCAAGTTGCAGCTTCCAAGATATCTTTGGTAGGTACTCCTCTAAGGTAGGCAGTGGACGTGGCTGTTGCCCTGGTGGAATGTGGCCTAATGTTGCTAGGTACAGTTTTCCCATGCTGTGTGTAGCAGAAACGGATACAGTGTCCTATCCATTTTGAAATGGTCTGCTTTGAAATTGCCTTTCCCTGTGATCCTGCAGCATATGCTACAAACAATTGCTCAGTTTTTCTGAAAGCTTTTGTTTTGTCAAAGTAGAAACGTAACTGTCTGTGTATGTCCAATGAATGCAGAAGTCTCTCCTCTTTATTCTGGGGAGTTGGATAAAAAGTTAGCAAGTGAATAGTTTGGTTAAGAGCCACACTGGATACCACCTTTGGCATAAATTAAGGGTTTGTTCTTAAAGAAACCCTGTCTTGGTGAAAAATGATGAAAGGCTCCACTGCCATTAGTGCCTGTAACTCTGAGACGCTTCATGCTGAGGTTATTGCCAGAAGCAGAGCAGTTTTCCATGACGCATTTTAATTCTGCTGAACTGGCTGGCTCAAAAGGAGGTAAAGTTAGTTTTTCCAAGACAAAATTGAGGTCCCAAGTTGGTGTTGGCGCTCTCCGGGGCAGTCATGTTTTTAGCCCCTCTGAGGTACTGTTTTAGCAATGGATGAGAGAAAATAGGAGGATCTGTGTTGTAATGAGCCAAGTTGGCAGAGGTGTGGATCTTAATGGATGAAAAGGATAGGCCTTTGTCCAGCATCTCAGTTATGTACTGTAATATCTGAGGAATATTTGGGACAAGAGGGTCAAAGCTTTGAGCCTGGTTCCAGGCACAGAATCTCTTCCACATTTCTGAATAAGATTTCCTGGTGCTAGGCCTCCTGGCCTCCAGAATGACATCCATAACAGCTTTAGAGAGAGGTGTTGTCTGCCTGACTAAGGAATTTGCCATGCAGCCAGGTTTAATGTTTTGAGCTGGCTGTACCAGTGCTGGCGTGGCTAGTCTGGGGCAATCAGGGTCATTTTTGGCTTTTCTTGTCTGGCATTTAGGAGTACCTTTGTAAAGAGAGGCAGTGGTGGAAAGGCATAAACTTTTAGGCTTTTCCAGCTGAACGAGAGAGCATCCACTTTCCATGCTTGCGTGTGGTAAGTCCTTGTGCAGAATTTCTGTAGTTGGCAATTCACTGGGGAGGCAAAAAGATCTATGTCTGGGCTCCCCCATTTTTGTGTTATCATGCTGAATACTTGTGGATTTAATTTCCACTTGTGAGGATCCATGATGGTTCTGCTTAAGTCATCTGCCAGTGTATTTTTCTTTCCTGGCAGAAATTGTGCTTGCAGACGAACTTGATAGGTTAGAGCTGTGTTCCACAAGGTCATGGCTTGTCTGCAGAGGAGATAAGAATGAGTGTCCCCTTGCTTGTTTATGTACCACATAACTGTGGTGTTGTCTGTTTGTCAGTTGTCCTGGATGCAGAAGGTCCTTGAAAGCTGTTAGGGCATTTTGTACAGCTAGCATCTCTTTTTGATTGATGTGAAGATGCATTTGGTTTGCAGCCCACTTGCCCTGAATACATTTTCCTGCCATGTGTGCTTCCCAGGCGTAATCCGAAGCATCTGTTGTTAGTGTCTGCCTGGCTGTGGGCTGAGTGAAAGGCTGTCCCTTGTTGTGGTGACATGCCTGTGCCCACCATCGAAACTCCTGTTGTAGGCAGGGAATAAGAGGTATTATTGCTTCCAAACAGACAGTGTTGAGTCCAAACACTTTTTAGGTACCATTGTAATTTCCTCATATGCAGTCTGGCATATGGTATTAGTAGTATGCAGGATGCCATGAACCCCAAGGCCTGCAGAATTTTTCTTGCAGGGAGTTGGGTTTTGGTTGCCATCAACTGAAAGTACTGAGTCAGTTGTCCTTGCTTGTCTGGCGTGAGATAAGCCATCTGGGCGGTTGTATTTAAGCTGGCACCCAGGAATATTATCTCTTGTGTGGGCACTAGTTTTGACTTCTTTTTGTTTACTGTGTACCTTAGGCAAATTAGCAATCTTTTTACAAACGCCAGATGCTTTAGAAGAATGTCCTTGCTCTCTGCTCGAATAAGGCAGTCATCCAAGTATGGATATATTTGAATTCCTTTTTGTCTGCAAAATGCAAATACTGGTGCCAGGCATTTTGTGAAGACCCTGGGCACAGTGGATAAGCCAAAGCAGAGAATTGGTAATGCATTGTACCAGCTATGAATCTGAGGTATCTTCTGCAATTTTGTCTGATAGGGACATGCAGGTTTGCCTCTTTGAGGTCCAAAGTAACAAGCAAAGCCTTTTTGCCAGCATGGGAAGAAGCTGCTGTAGTGTCAACATTTTGAATTTCGGAACATCCAGGTAAGTATTTAGAGTAGAAAGGTCCAGTATGGGTCTCCAGGCTTTGTCCTTTCTGGGGACCATGAAAATCCTTGTCCTTGTTCCTTTTGTGGCACTTTTTGAATAGCTCTCATGTCCATGAGGGCTGTAATTTGTTTTTGTGCCTCTGCCCATTGATTTTGTGGCAGGTCTGGCATTCCTTTTAGCCTTGGTAAAGTGTGAAAGTGGAACCTGTAACCTTGAGACACAATATTCAGAACCCATTTGTCTTGGGTGATTATATGCCAATTTTGTGAAAAAAGTGCTAGTTTTCCCCCTAAGGGAGCTGCCAAAAGGTAAGTATTTGGCATGTGAAGGGGGGAAGTCATTGGGACTGTTTCCTATAAGGTTGTGACTTGTCTTCCCCTCCTTTTGGGGTTGAAGCACCCCACTGTCATGGTCTGCAAGAACCTTGGGGTTGAGATCTGCCTCTTTGTGGTCCGTCTGACACTGGAAAGGACCAATTTTTTGAAGGCCAATTTCTGCTAAATCGAGGTGGCTGTACCTGTAAGAAATCCTTCACTGTTTGCATAGATTTTGCCTTATCCTCCATTTTCTTTAACACCTCTTCTGCCTTAACACCAAATAAAATATCCTGTTGTAAAGGAGCATCCAATAATTTTGCCTTGACATGATCAGGTAAACCTTGTTCTATTAATCAAACATGCCTTCCAATCACAGATCCTGTAACTGCTGCTCTTCAAGAAGCTTCTAATGAATTAAAACCACATTGCAGAGTATGTTTCCCACTTGTTCAGCTGCATGCAATAAATCCTGCATTTCCTTATTAGTCAGGATGTTCTGAGCTTGTAAGCATTTTCTGTTTTAACAGAGACATTAAATATTGTTGGTATGTAAGCATGTGAAACTGGCAATTTAAAGCCCTCACTGCTAAAGTTGCAGAAGTGGAAACTTTCTTCCCCCATCTGTCTAATGCTCTAGAATCCCTGTCAGAGGGAACTGGAGTTTTAGCCGTGGAAGCCTTTACCCCTTTGGGACCCTGGGAAATAGTTTCTGGGTCAGCAACAGGGTTTTTATAAAGAAATTTGTGAGAGTCAGGGACTCTGTAGTACCTGTCTGGCTTGGCTGGAGCAGGGGGCAATGAATCAGGATTTAAACTGGATTCAGAGAACACATCATCCACAATATCTAACACTGGCGGAATAGCAAGGGGCCTGTGCTGAGGCAATAAAAGAAAGTCTCTGAGCCTTTTCTTGGATTCTGAGTAATCCTGGCCCTCCCAATGGAAATGCTCCCTCATGGTATGTAAAGTTTCCCCAAAAGAGTAATCCTCAGGAGGAGAGGCTGAAGGAAATGATTCTTCAGCATCAGAATCCTCATAGGGGGGTAAGGAGTATCCCTGGTCTGAAGAGGAATCAGAAGAAATGGAAACCTGTTCAGAGGAATCATAGTCTGCATCCTGCCTAGGCCTTTTATCAGGAGGGGGATGGGAATCCCTGATCAGAGTAATTAAGTCTTCAGCCATTTTGAGCATCTGTTTTTTTAGGCATGGAGGCCTGTCCAGGTGATTGCTGTATTTGCTTCTTTGTCTTTAATGGAGTTTTAGACTTGGCTGTAGTTTTGATGGTAAGCTGTGAAGGTCTGAAAACACCCTCAGAAGCAGATGCCTGCTCAGCGTCTCCGGACCCATCTGAGGGGTTAGTTTCTGTTTTTTAGGCATGGAGGCCTGTCCAGGCGATTGCTGTACTTGCTTCTTTGTCTTTAATGGAGTTTTTAGACTTGGTTGTAGTTTTGATGGTAAGCTGTGAAGTTCTGAAAACACCCTCAGAAGCCGATGCCTGCTCAGCGGCTCCGGACCCATCTGAGGGGTTAGTTTCCGTAGGCCCAATACCTTGGGTTTCCAGAGGCCTAGACATCTCCACGTGGGAGTTGGAGGCGGCCTGTGGCTCTGAGGTAGCAGGTGTCAGGGGCTGCATAAGCGCCTCACTGAGAACCGGCGAACCAGCGACTGGCCTAGAAGAGGCTTCATCGTCAGTTTTGGGCCTCAGATGCCTGTCCTTATCCTTGTCTTTGAGATTTTTGTGTATTCCGGTCGTCGGTTGTTCCGACGGCATGGTATAATTAAACCTTCGGCCAAAGTAATGGCGAGCAAAGTCAAACCAACGTTTAATAGTGCGCTTGTTAAATCTAGCACAAAACGCCTAGGCATGGAATACAGTAAGAATGAAAATCCTTATGAGGTATCTGTTTCCCACAAGAAATACAATTAACTTTTACTGACATCGGTCTGAGGGAAGAAAAAGTTTCCCCAACGGGGTACTTAGCTTTATTGAAGACTTCGGTTCTGAAATTCGAATTGAAAATCTCAAGAGTCGGCCGACCGTCACTTGCGAACTGCTTTTGCTTCGGGCACCGCGCGGCATGAAAGACTGAAGAAAATGGCGTTGGCTGCATCTTATATACCCCTGGCGCACTGACGTCAGGGAAGAAGCGACAGCAACCGACGCCGGACCAAGACTTTGGAACTCTGGCCGACTGCGGGACCGCCTGATGGCGGGATAACACAAGTGTAATGACTGCAGCAGTAAAACACTATGAACATCAGTTAACATGCTGTGAGTGACATTTCTGAATATGGGCACCATCACAAACAGGTTTAGGAAAGATTCAGAACTGGTCTGAAAGCATTTTCTTTCTTTCTTTGGCACTGGGAGCATGCTGGTGTAAAACCCTTTCCCAAACTGGGAAGGATTTATGATGGCATGTGATGAAGAATGGGTGGAAACAAGAGTCTGATCTGTAGGATGAGGAATGACTCCATGGAAAGGAGGAATTTCCTCCCTTTGCCATTTGTATCCTTGATTAATGATTTTCAGAAACTTTGTCTGAAGAAGTCTGTTGCCAAAGAGAAAATTGGAGATTCAGACTTTCTGAAACAGACCAGGGCCAGGGTGGGAGGAGGTCACAGGGTCCCTTGAATAGTCATTCAAACCTGGACTGTACTTGGTTTTGGGAGGTTTGAAACTTCTTTTTGGAACACCCTTGCCATTTCTTCTCAAACATCTATATACCTGAATTGTTGAGATTTTTTTTTTTTTTGCCGAAAATTGGATGAGGAGAAAGAAAAACCTTTAGAAATATTGGAAAAGGAGGGCTGAAAATTGTTTAAATTCTTTGGATCAGCTTGCCCCTTCATCACACACTGATAATCTCTGCAGCAGAGGGGCCAAAGACTAAATCTCTATCAAAGGCAGTATTTAAGATCTCATTCTTTTTAAAAGATCTGGGTCGTTCTGAGAATGCAATTAAGCAAACCTCATTAAAACAGTACCAGTGAACATAGCCCTGGAATATGTATCAACACACACACACACACACACACACACACACACACACACACACACACACACACACACACAACAATGAGTAGTGTAGAAGAAACCAAGTTATTTAAAGCAAATTTTCTTCACAAGAACTAACTATATTCGTCAGAACAAAATAACATAATGACCCTGATAATTCAAAATTCTGAAAATCAAAGCTGCAGAAATATACACATTTTCCCACTGCATCAATTTTTCCCATCATTATTAGGGGTCTATATTGGATGCTCGAACTTCCAAAAGTTCGAGTGTCATATGATCGACACCATATGATCGAACTTTTGGAAGTTTGAATGTTTTAACTGAGATCTCCATACAGTGCAGAACGGGAACACTTCACTTTTCTGCACTGTAGTGTGATCTCTGAGTTGGTATATTTAAAGAGCGGGGGTGTGGGGGCACTGCCCCCCCACACACACACATCAGGGTGCAGGGGGGCTTGCCCCTATGCTTAAAATATTCGGGTAGGTTATGTGTGTTTATTTTATTTTTTTTGGATGTTCGAACTTTTAAAAGTTCGATATATGGTGTCGACCATATGACACTCAAACTTTTAAACGTTCGAGCATCCAATATATATCCCCTTATTAGAAAAAGGAGGATTGGAATGAACTAAGTGCTTAGCAGCAGTTGTGGAATTAACTAAGGCTACAGCTGCTGGGTCAGGTTTGTGAACAGTGTACAAGAATTTAAAAGACTGAGGAACTTTATACTTATTTGCCTTTTCTAGGACAGTTGGAGGACTATCAGAAACATTGCAGGTAATAAGACACATTCTCTAAAGCAGACAAGATAGGACAGAACATAAGGAATAGGTGTAGGTTCTGGAAAACCATTCTGTTAACAACTCATAGTATTTTCTAAGGGACTGAGAAACCTCAGTGTTCTCCCACTGAAAACACTGGAAAATTCTAGCAATAGTCTCAGAGAAACAGAAACTCCCAAAGGGAGAATCAGACATTGAGCAAAGGCGGTCTGCTTAACCTTTTCTTTTTGTGGCTGGAAGAAGGACCAGCAGTCTTATTCCACGGTCAAACCAAAAATAGTGCCTACTTCCCAGGGAAGACAAGCAACAAATGGGAATAAAACATCCAGTCCACAAAAGTTACTTCTTTGAAGAAAAAGAACACTAAAAACCATTTTAAAACACTGTCAGCCTCACAAAGTAAAACTGAAAATATATTTTCTATGGAGATATTGTTTTTAGTTAGTTTATACTACTTTCAAACTGACAAGAAAAAATGTGTTCTGTTTAAAAGTACATTACACTCTCTAAACAGTCCATTAAATAACACTCCTAGCTTTAAAATAATTTTCCCGAAGAAAGTAATAAAACAGAATTAAAAAAAATGGAGTGTTTTCCCCCAAAGGGAACTTATCTGCCTAGCAAAGAAAACCACAAACCAACAAGTTGATCCTCAAAAATGTCAGAGAAGTGTATTCTTCAGGGCTTTGTGCCCAAACGTGTTTTTTTAATCAGCTCAGCTTGAGCTTCTTGACAGTTTGGGTGCATGGAAGGGGATCAGAACTTAGGAAGCTGGCCACCTGTTATATCCTCAGCAGATTTTTCCAGCTTCCAGTCCTGCAAAAAGATGCCACAGTTATCTTCAATTTTTCAGGTACTTTCACAGTGGCTACTGATCTACAGAAAACTCTCACCACAGGGTCTCTTAATATAATAATCACATGCTTGAGGACCAACAGAGGCTACCTTGTCTGATCCACATGCTTGATCCTCCTTTGAGAGAGATGGTCCCCTCTCAGTTCTTTTAGTAACTCTGCTTTTCCCAAGTAGTCTTAGATTGCATCCCATATTTGAAGTCTCTCTCCCTTGCTTCTTTTTACTATACAACTAAATACAGCTTTATTCTCACTCCAAATTCCTTCTGCCAATTCTATTTCAATTTCTATTTCACTACAGTATTTTCTGCCCTCAGTTCTTTTTGATAACCTCGTTTACAATGCCTCCTTTACTTCTTCACCTTTTAAATACCATGCCTTCTACCCTAAATGCCAACCTCACTCTCTTGTATAACCACACTTTTTTTTTTTTTTTTTTTTTTATTAACGTCACTTCCTGCAACCCTTGTTCATAATCTTGATTAATGCATACCTGGCCAATTCCTATACATTATTTCCTCCTCCAATTACTTTCCAGTCCCCTAACTTGTCTTTGGACCCTCTCCCCACTTCATTATAGTCCATTCAAATAAAACACCATACCACTACCTTTATCCAAGTATTCTTACCCATCCTCATAAATCAAATAAAGTGGAAAGCTCAATGTTGGCTAATAAACTTTCATCAAGACATCACTGACTTACTCCCACCCTTGCTAGGGCCACATCCAGAGTTCTGCCTTTCCTGGAATACTCTGCATCAGCTGACTAAATCCCACAACGTCCAAGACTTTTACTCAACTCCTGCTCCCTTCTCTGCACTAAAGCTCAGAATCTCCGGACCTGCTCCTGGAATTTGGACACTACCAATCACTACATCCTTTTCCTCCTACTCCCCCCCCCCCCCACACACACACACACAATTGTATTTGCCCCTTCCAAAGCATAAACTCCACCATTTACATGTCTGTGGGGCTAACCCACTGCATCAGTCCACCAGCACTTCCCCTTTCCACCTAATGTTACTTACCTTTTGCTTCCAACCGCTGCCCTGTCCCTTTCATAAATCTGAGTTCTCCTTATCCACTCTGCTTTCATATCTGAGGTCATCCTTGATGTAGATTAAGTACCCCATAGCCAACCCCTCCCTTTTTGGTAGTTAACCATTTACTACCAAAGATGGCAAATTAATTTATTTATTTTATTTTATTTATTTAACATTTGTTGACCGGGAATGTCCGACTAGGTTCAACAGAGCCTGTTTTCAGCGGAGGCCCGGGGAGAAACGCTCCAGATCAAACAAAAGTGCCATACCAAAATGATGCACATTAGTGGAGACCTTTTGTTTTGCCAGAGTAGCAACGTGCATGATACAACACTGAAGTTGAAATTACACAAGATAAAGTTAACAGTATGAAGCACATATCTACACAAGAGTATTAAAGCAAGCAGAGAATCAAATGGTATCAAAGCTGTATTACTGTTTGGGCAGTGTGGGATTACTACAGAAATAAAAGAAATGATAGCATGGTTGAGAGCTCCCTTGGAATGACTAACATATTTCGATTTCTGATGTAGGGAAAAAATTTACCAAAGTGCTGTGTCAGCATTTTTCAGGCAGTTTTTACAAGGACAAGATTGGAAACTTCCTTCAGGAAAATTGGAGGAAGATTATATTGCTCAAGGTATTTGAGGGATAACAAAATTTAATGATCAGTTAGTGGAGATAAACAAGAGCCAATTAGATGCGGCAGCAGTCTGAGTCTAAAACTGTCAGCAAAATTGGATCTGGGCAAGACTCAAAGCCAGCCAGTTAATGATGCTAAATGAAATGCAGATGCGGTGGGTTTTCCCCTGGGCTGAGTAACTAAGGAGAATTTTGCAGCTGTATGTTAGAATGTAGACAGCCAGTGCAAACTGCATTGAGAGTGGAGCAGACAATGAGGTCCCCTTGGAAAAGTGCACAGTAAGCAGGAAAAAGGCAACTTTTGATTTTGGAGAGGGCTCCGTCTCATTTGTTTTGCTGTTTTTTTTCCCTAACTATATAAAAAGAAGTTATGTACTTACCATAAAGTTCCATGTGTGTAGTCCGTCTCACCTACATTCTTGCTGGATGGGTTTGGAGCTGATATTTGGCTCCGACTCGGCCAATACTAAAGCTCGAGAGCTTTTACTGGCTCGAAGCTAACCCCTATCCCATGGTTCCTCACGGCAATTCCCCAGATCTTGTTTGCAAGAAAGCAATAAGTACATAACAGGTATGAAATATCAGAGCTGTATACATACAGACAAAGAGTTTTGTAATATAATCCATGCCAGGTGGACAACAACTAAAAACCAGGTCAGACAGCACTAATACAGTCCACCATATCTTCCAAAAACAGGAAAGGGGTTGGAGGAAGGGATGCAAGAATGTAGGCGAGATGGACTACAAACATGGAATGTTATGGCAAGTACATAACTTATTTATGTTATGTAGTCTTATCGCACCGTAATTCTTGCTGGATGGGACAGCGTCCCTAGCACCTTTATCCCGGGTGGCTCAAGCGAAGAGACTCTTCAGCACAGTGGACCCAAAGGATGACCTGTCCCGGGAGGCCAAATCCAATATGTAATGAGTGCAAAAGTATGTGGTCTTGCCCAAGTAGCTGCTGCGCAAACAGTATCAACTGGGAGCCTAGATCTAAAAGCACATGAAGTAGATACAGCTCTAGTAGAATGGCCTTTGACTTTGTTGGCTAATTGTTTGCCAGCAGTTTGATGAACAAAGGAAATGCAATCCGAAAGCCATTTTGAAAGAGTAACCTTCGAAACAGGCAAGCCCTTATTCTCGTCAGAAAAGGAAACAAATAATTGATCTGATTTTCTGAATTCTTTAGTCCTGCGTAAATAAAATCTGAGAATTCTGTGAATGTCTAACTGGTGTAATCTATACTCAGATTTATTAGAGTGGTTCGGAAAAAACACTGGTAGCTCAAAAGTAGTGTTCAGATTGTGCTCTGAACATACCTTGGGAAAAAAGGAAGGGTTTGTCCTGAGTGAGACTCTGTCCTTGTGAAAAATAATGTAAGGAGGTCGAATAGTAAGATCTTGCAGTTCTGAGACTCTCCTAGCAGATGTTACGGCTACTAAGAATAGTGTTTTCCACAACAATTTCAGGTTTGATGAAGAGGAGGGCTCCAAGGGTGCAGACTAAGTTTAAAGTCCCAGGGTTCAAATGGGTGTTTCACTGAAGGCCTGAGAAGAACTCCTTTTAAGAAGGTTTTGCACAAGGAGTGTGACATGATTGGATTTCCCATAAAGCCAAAATGGAAACTGGAAATGGCAGCTAACTGAACTTGACTGTAGCGGCTGCAGCTCCTTCATGAAAAATTGATGTTAGAAAGGATAGAATAGAATCTATAGGAGCCATATATGGATCTAAGCCTTGGCTCATAGCCCGAATAGAAAACTCCTTCCATTTGCTGGAGTATAGTTTGAGTGGAAGGTTTATGGGATGAGATCAGAATGTGTTTGACAGAAGGAGATAGGGGAATACACCTGGCTATTCATGGAAATGGAGCAGCCATGCTGTCAATTTGAGGGTATGGATGGTGGGATGGAACTGCCCTGATTGATGAATCAGGAGGTCTGGAGATGGGTCCAGAATCCATGGTTCCTCCAAACGGTAGGGCCACAGGAAGGGAAACCATACTTGTCGAGGCCAGTAAGGAGCAATGAGGATCACTGAACTCCTCAACTGTTTTGCTTTCTGTATTACCTTTGGGATGACAGGAAAAGGTGAAAAGGCATAAAGAAGTCCCGAGGGCCAATCGTGGACTAGAGCACCCCTGGATGACATCCCCAGATGGGGAATGAGGGCAAAGTAGCTGCTTGCATTTGGTGTTCACGTGAGTGGCAAATAGGTCGCAGCAACGCTGGCCCCATCTGTGAAAGATCTCTTTCGTAACTTCTGGATTCAGGGACCACTTGTGAGGCATCAGAATTGCTTGGCTGAGTTTGTCTGCTATTACGTTGGATTTCCCCGGGATGTGCATTTCTACCAGAAAGCGTTACGTGGGATTTCCCTGGGATGTGCATTGCTACAAGAAAGCGTTGCATGCCCATCACCCATTTCCAAACTCTTAAGGCCTCTCGGCAAAGCGGGTAAGATTTGGTTCCCCCTTGCTTGTTTATGTACCAGACGACCGACATGACTGGATCACAATTGTCCCGGTGGGAAGGGAGCTGTGAAGTGCTTGCAACGCATACAGCACCACTCATCTCCAGAACACTGATGTGCAAGTGGTTCTTGTGGTTACTGACAAGTACCTTGGACTGTCATTCCCAGATAATGCCACCCCCCCCCCCTTATCTGGGAAGCGTCCATGATCAAAACTGCTTTCTCTTGGGGAGGAACAAGTGGACGACCTAGGAGAAGTTGTTCTGTGTGCAACCACCATGTTAGATCCTTCTTGCAGGTGTTCGATATAAAAATCTGATGAGACGATGGAAGGTCTTGCATTGACCATTGGGCAAAAACAGCCATTAAAGTATCCTCATGTGTAGATGGGCGAGAGGAACTAAAAGGATGGAGGAAAGCCATAGTCCCTAGGACTTGACGGACTACCCTGTACTGAATTTTTTGCTTGTTTAGCAAGGATCTGACTTGACAGCGTAGAGACTCTACTCTTTCTGGTGTTAATCTTGCTGACATGGTGGTTGTGTCTATTTCTGAGACAAAGAATACAATGTGCTGAGAAGAAGATAAGGCTGACTTTTTTAGGTCAACTGTGATGCCTAGACTGGCGCACAAGGATAGAGTCTTGTCCCTGGTTCTGATGAGTTGATGCTTGGTGGTAGCAGTGAGGAGCCAGTCGTCTAGGTATGGAAACACCTGGAATCCTTGACATCTCAGGTGAACTGTAACCATTGCCATGCATTTGATGAACACCCTGGGGGCTGTAGTGAGACCAAAGGGCAGTGTTCTGTACTGAAAATGTCTGGCTCCCAGCCGGAAGCGCAAGTGTCTCCTGGAATGCCTGCCCATTTTGATGTGGTAGTACGCGTCCTGAAGATCTATTGAGCACATCCAATTGTCTTTCCCGATAAAGGGAAATATCGACTGCAGAATGATCATTCGAAACTTCGATTTCTTTACCGACTTGTTGAGCTTGCTGAGATCTAGAACTGATCTCCAGTCCCCTGTCCTTTTCGGAACTAAAAAGACTCGAGAGTAAGTTTCGGATCCTATTTGCTCTGTGGGGACTTCTTGGATGACTCTTTTTTGCAGCAATGAGATGACCTCTGATGTTGCAGTGCCTAGTTGAATGGGTAGTACATGTGGTAGAGACCAGTTTGTTGGGGGTTCGGAAACAAAGGGGATCAGACAATCTCTGGATATTACAGTGTGCACCCAATGATCTTGTGAAATGCTTAGCCAGGCGCTTGGGTACAGCGATAGATGACCCCCGACTGCCTCAAGATATGGACAGTCGGGCAACCCCTCAGGGGCGATGGAAGGGACGATCAGAGAAGGTTTCTCTGTCTCCCTGATGTTGCGGACCTCCTCTGCTGCGAGGGCGGCGTCTTCCATTATATCCTCCCCCTTTGCCTCTACGGGAGGGTTGACCCTGTGCCTGAGGGAAACCTTTTTGGGATTTACGGAACCACATTTTCCCTCCCATATTATCCTTGGGATAGGTTCTAGATGGGAGGGGGAAACGGACTCAGACGGCAGATAAGGTTTTTCCCTTTCTGCTCCCACCTGGTCAAAGTCTCTTTCACCTAGGGTCCAAAAAGAGATGAACCATCAAAGGGGACGTTAGTGAAGGAAGACTTGAAGGATTCTGTGAAATTACAAAGACGCATCCAAGAATGTCTTTTGAGGGGTATTCCTGCTGCAGCTGCCCTACTCGCACCATCTGCCACGTATATCAGCCTCATGGAGGAGTTGGCTATAGAAGTAAGGGTGGAGAGCTGTGCAAAAACCTTATCCATGGAACCTGGAGCTACTGAACCCTGGAGGGTATCTCCTAACTCCTTCTGGAAATCCCTCTGAAGACGAGTAAAATGGGTAATGTAATTCAGCGATCTTAATGTAAATGCCACTGAAGAGAAGGTACACTTCCCATATCTACCCATTGTCCTGGACTCCTTGTTAGGAGGATGGATATTAGAAGATGTTTCGGATAACTCCTTCTTGGTGGCCGCTGCTACCACCATAGCATCAACAGGAACTCTTTTGCTAAGGAAAGTCTTATCCTCAGGTGCTGTCAAATTTATTTGGTCTCCTCGGGATGGGCTCCACTGAGTCTGGGGCGGTCCGCGATATGATCCCCAAGAGTTGATCATAAGGCAGTGTCATCCAGGAGGTGGAAAGTCAGGAACCAAAAGCCTCAAGATACACTGATTCATCCTCAGTAGGGTTAGAAGTCTTCCAATCATCCCTCTGTCTAAGGATTCTAGGATGTCAGAAAAAAGAGACATCCTCAGAGGGGGATCTAGGGGACCCTTCTGATTCCTCTAAATCAGTGACAGACTCAGGTGAGTCAACATGCTTCCTCTTACACAGTGTCTTCTGAGGGAGTTCTCCAGTGGGATAATCTGGGGAAGTCTCAGAAGAGGGGGCATCTCCAATGTGGAATGCTTTGGCCTCTGGTTCCCTACACTGTGGGGGTGGCAGGGGGGAAGAGGTTGCTGCCTGCTGCTGGTGGGACACAGGTTCCAAAGGTATAGCTTTAGCAGAAGATAAAGCCTTCTCTATAGCTTCGAAAGCCTTTCCTTCCCGATCCGAAGACCTCCGCTCCGCGGAGACAGATGATCGGCTCCTAGCAAGGGGGAATGGCTTCGAAGCAGAAATGGGAGCTGAGCTGAGTTGAGCCGAGGCACAGAGAGGGAGGGTCGGTTCCGAAGAAAAACCAGGGTGACTGTTCCCCTTGCAGTCGACTCGAGAGCATCAGCTCCCAGATCCCTCGGCTCCAGACTGAGCCACCGAGGATAGAGTAATCGGTTCCGAGGAAGCGGGTTGGATCCCCAGAACAGACAGGTCCAAGAGTGAAGAACCTGAAGTAACAGGCTCTGACAGCAAAGCAGCCGGAGGAGTAACAGAGGCAGGTAAGGGGGTCGGCTCCAAAGCCTTTGGTTCTGGAGGGGCCAATTTCCTTGCCAGAGCTAGATCTGAAAGCAACCTCTTCACCACCTGCTCGATGTCATCATCTGATAGTGTCCTAGAGGATCTGGTGGAGACAGAAGGAGATCTCCTCTCCAAAATAGGAGATCTCAAGGTGAGTGACAACATCAATATCAGGTAAAATTTTTGGTACCGAAGGTTGCCTCGGCACCGAGGAGACAGACTGTACCGATGTGGAAGAAGCTGAATCAGAGCCAGAACTCCTTGGCTCCGACGCTTTGGTCTTTTTCGACAGCTCCGAAGCTGGGGCCGAATATTTTCACTTTGAAGACTTAGGAGCTGCCTGACAGAGTTCCAGCTGTTCCTGGAAGGAACTGCTCATAAGACCCCCATCAATAAGTTTTCATTTCCTCTCATTCAAGACCCTGGTGCTAAATGCATGGCAAAAGGTACAGGGCTCTTGCAAATGAGCTTCACCTAAACAGTACACGCAACTGGTGCGACTGTCTGTCAAACACATTTTTTGTGAGCATTTATTGCACTTTTTAAACCCCGAAGGGCGATGATCCTTATGCTCTCTATGCTTTTCTTTAGACATACTGACTAAAACTATAAACTAGCTAGACAGCAACAATAACAATAACAAGTACTAATTACTGACAAAGGAGAGTAAGGAGAGAGGAGTTCAACTTTTTTTTTTTTTTTTTATGACACACACTCAGGGAGGAAAGGCCCTCTAACTTAAACGAGCACTACAGCCCTCTAAAATGGGCCGTACAATCCTAGGGGGAAGAACAGGGAGTTAGAAACTATCAATAACAGTCACACAAGAGATAAAGTATTAAAGACTGCAAAAAGGATAATGAAAGTCAAGAAAAAAAGACTAAATTTAGTAAATAAACTGTTTAGCTAATGAGCCAGTAAGGCACAACCTCGAAGCTTTCACAGCAAACAAGATCTGGGGAATTGCCATGAGGCACCATGGGACAGAGGTTAGCCTCGAGCCAGTGAAAGCTCTTAGTATCGGCAGAGTCAGAGACGAATATTGGCTCCGAACCCATCCAGCAAGAATTTTGGCAAGATAGGAATACATAACATCTTCTTTTACTATGTTTATTTATTTATTTATTTTTAACTTGATCAGTCATTTATTCAGCATAAGTGAAGCCTAGACTTTAAAGTTATGTGCAAGTACTTGATGCGGTTTACCAGCACAGAAGGAGAGCAGTCTCTGATTTTCACCCAAAATCAGAAGACACTGTCATAGCTCTCATCCTTGGATACAGAGTAATAAAAGTTTGCTTTCTTTGCATTTGACAGACTTCTTTCTCTAACTCAGTACTTCACAGCAAGATGGACTCATTTTACTAGAAAATGGTTAAGTAAGAGGAGGAGGAGAAGGTATGAAGAGAGCAGAGCAGCTCCAGACAGAGCCCTGGAGAATGCTATGCTGTATCATAGCAGCATCCAGTGAGAAGTACATCTTGCTCTGTATTTGCAGCCCACAGACAGAGGTAGTTGCTCATTCATCTCACTGCTAGTCCGCATGGCACATTCCACTGGGTCCAGTACCTTCAGATCAAGGCATGCGGCATCTCTGGATTACCCTACATCCATACAGCAGATGATTAGGACTTGTTATTTTGCATAAGGTTGTGTTGACTCCGTGATTCTTCCTGAAGTAATGATAGCTGGCTGCATGGTCTTGGAAACAAATTATTCAGGTCATCATGGTCTTCTCAATCAAGAAAGAGGATGGTAAAGCAGCTCAACAGCAGTGGTTTTCCCTTGTGTACAAGGAAGGCTCTAAAAGGCTTCTGGACCAATGGGACTCTTAAATCTTAAACTATTCTACTAAAGTGAACAAAAAAAATACTAGCTAGGAAGCCTTGAAGAAACTCCAACAACGAAGGTAAATGCAAGATATTTCAATCTTCTAAGGCCATCCTTCTAACCTCTTCAAAGAAGACCAAAACAAGGGAAGGAAAGCAACCATTCTTCCAACATAGAGCTGCATGCTTGTTGTGCTGGACAGGATGCCTAGCAGAGGTGAATCAATTGATACACACATTACCTTTATCACATACAGGGAAGAGATGGAAGGAATTATGCAGGGGAGGCAGATGACTTTTACTAATCTCTGTATTTTTTGAAGTTGATGGAAGGTCTGATGTCTACCTGTGCTCCCCAGGCCAAGTCACAATGGATTATGGGTATTATCACCTCAGCAATAACCCCACAGAAATCCGATTCCTTTGTCTTTTGTCTCCTAAAAGTGGCAGTGGTATCCATAACATGGAGTATTTGCAACTGAAGAAACAGTCACACCACCAAAAATAGGGAGATATCAAATGGGTGCCAGTCCACTAGCATTAGCAGTTAGTTGAAGTACTGTTCAGCACCAGGTGGATAGGCATAAGACCCAAAGATGCAGCAAGACAAAATTACAGTGGAGTTTGCTCCAGACTGAAAACAAAGGTGGAGCTATTACTGAGGGAAGTGTCCATAGCTCCTGGACTCCTGATAGGTCCAAAAGAAGATTACCCAGCCAAGGAGTGCACTTCTCTGGGTGTTGTGCAAGTTCCTGTTATGCTTGCATTTGAGCTGGTAAAACATTTCATGTTGTGAGATAGCTGAAGATGCAAGTGCTTTTGTGGTCTTCCAAAATTATGCTCAAATACCCAAGCATTGCCTGTAAAACCATGAAATGTACGTCTTGGTCAGCCTCAAACAAAAAACAAAGAAACTGGTAACCTACAAGCCTCAACCATAATCAATGCGGTTTCATGAAAGGCAGAGCCTCCCTCCTTAATCTGTGTAATTTCTTTGAAAAATGTAATAAATGACTTTGACAAATGCCACACTGCCTATCTGGACATCACTAAAGACCATGATACAATTTCCCATGCTGGCATTATTGACAAACTCACTAATTTAAACCACTGCATCATTCACAGGTCACAAACTGGCTCCCTGAATGTACAAAGTAAAAGTTCATGGTACCCAGTCATCTAACAGGCACATCACTACCAGTTTCCCCACAGGGCTCTGTCCAGGATCGTCTTCTGTTCAGCACATACTTTTCTGATGCAAAAACAGAGGTCAGTGCTCAATGGCTAACAAAGTCTGCCAATGGCTGAAGTGGGTCCTGTTACTAACTCCTCCACAGACACTCGTATCTAACAAAATTGGAGCTGGTTAAAGCCAACATCTGGTACACTGATCATTCTCTTACATGTAATGGCAAAAAATGTGGTGCAAATGAATTTGTAAAAACAAGCCTTTAATACTGATTACTACAAGAGAAAGGAGGGATCCATAAAGAGAGAGACACCCCATTCTTATAGAAAACCAAATATGGTCGGACAGAAGAGGGCCTTCAACTCACACAAGCATCTGGTAGAAGTGACAGCTACCATAAACAATGTTTTTCCAAGATAAAAGCTTCAAATCAATGGTAGTAGTGGGTTCAAAATGGTGACCTGCCAGCCCCTGTAACACGAAAGGCAAATCCCACACTGGAACAGGGTCCCTCAGAGGAGAACAATGCAAAAAAAGTACCCCTAAAGGAAGGCCTTCAAAATATTTACAGCAGCCAAAGGTGCATTATCCTTGCCAATGTGAAAGTTGGAAATAGCTGCCAATTGATGTTAATTATAGAAAAACTGGAATCAGTGTTAAACAAACCCGGAAGAAAATCCAGGACTGCCTCCAAGTGGGCGTAAAAGAGATCAAAACCAAGAGAGTCAGCCCAAATGGCAAAACACTTCCACTTGCTAGCATACACCTTTGGCGTAGACATCATCTGGGAAGAGGTCAAGACATGCACCACACAGCTGGAAAGCATGGGATTTCTGGCTACTGGGGGAAATAAAGGAACAATGTGGTTAGCTTCAGAGTATGGAGACTGGATGGATCCAAACTGTCAAGATGGGAGATGAGCTACAGATGGGGATTCAGCACCCAAGGAGGGTGCTTCAGAAAAGGCAAAGAAAGGGAATCAAACCTGAGGAGGCCAAAAGCAGGCTATGAGGACTTCAATTGCTATGCAGCAGGCAGCCTTCTGAAGAAACTTTATGACTAAAGGGGTCTGAGAGTAAGGGTACAAAAAACCAGGACAAGCATATAGAAGACAGTTCCTCTGAGGAGGGACTAAAGCGTAGCACCTGTCACACTTGGTGTTAAACAGAGAAGCAAACTGGTCACAACATGAGTGCCCCAGAGCCAAAAAGATTCCATCAGCAACTCTCGGATTCATGGACCACTTGTGAGGAAAAAAGAAGATGTTCCTGCTAAGACTGTCTGTCAAAATGTTGGACTTCCCTGGAATATGTGATGCAATCAGACACCGCCGAGACAAAAATCACCCACTGCCAGACCCTCATGGCCTCTCAACAAAGAAGGAAAGATTATGTTCTCCCAATTGTTTAGAAAACAAATAAGACATATTGTCTGCATGGATTGAGACTGTACCCTTGGGGAGAATGTCCTGAAAAGCCTGCGATGCCAGGACAACTGCCCTCATCCCTAAGCCATTAATGTGAAGACAGGACTCAGAGGAGGACCCTTGGTCCCTTGAACTATCCGCCCTTCAAAATGCCCCCAAACCTAGAAAGCAAGCATCAGTTGTGACCATGTCTGGTTGGGGGATCAAGCAGTATCCCATTCAGATACCAAGGGATACTCCAGCCACCACCTAACCTGCTCTTGATGTACATTCATCAGAATTATAGGAAAGTCCATGTGATGTGTTCCATAGCACCACTGCATTGCCAGAGTCCACTGTAAAGCCCTCATGTGATACCTGACTGGTGGGACCAGACTGATGGAAGCTGCCATGTGCCCAAACAGCTTCAGGAGGAGAGCAGCCAGAGGCTTTTTATAAGAGTGAGCAGATACTGCCGGAGTCCAAACACTCAGAATTCCAGACGGCGGAGCTTTGCAATCACAGAAATGGTGTCCAAATAGCAACCTATAAATTCTATTGCCTGTACTGGCTAAAGACTTCACTTCTAGTAATTGACTGTGATCCCCAAGGAACTGCATAGCTTGAGTAAGATATCCTTGGCACATACTAAGAATGCCCTTGTGGCAATGGTTAGGAGCCAATCATCCACATAAGGAAATAACCAAAAACCCCTGCAGCCAGAGTCAAGCTGCTACAACTACCATACATTTGATAAGCACCTGGGGAGCCACTGGTGAGACCAAATGGCAGCACTCTGAATTGATAATGATTAGCTCCCAGCCAGAAGTGCAGAAACCTCCTGGAATGCTTCTCTATCTTCATAAGATGTTAAGCGACTCCCGAGGTCAATCGAGCACAGTCATCCTTCCTGAGCAGATGTAAAATGAGCTGCACCATGACCATCCAGAACTTGGTCTGTTTTACAAGGGGATGCAGCTTGCTCAAATCCAAGGTTGGTCTGAGGTCTTTGTTCTGCTTTGAAACCAAAATGAACATGGAGTAGATCCCAGATCCTCATTAGTCTGGTGGAACCTCTTGGATTACCAGATTTGTCAGTAGCTTCTGAATCTCTAGAGCGGTTTTCTGTCTCCGACAGGGTGGAACATCTGAGAGATGACAGGAATTCAAATTTGGAAGTTCTAAAAATGAAACTTAAAAGCCTCTGACTAGGACTCTTAACACCTATGTGTCTGAAGTGCTGGCCTCCCAAGCTTTCAGGTGTACAGCCAAACAACTTCAGATTGCCTCCAGGGAAGGATAGTTGGGCAACCCTTCAGGACTGCTGAAAGGGCCTCCCGAAGAAAGCCCTGTGGAAGCCCTGTTTCTGAGGACTGCCACTGCCTGGTGGGCAGCATCCATTGTGGTTAGCCCCCCCCCCACCATGGGAGGATCCCTTAGGAGGAGCATCTTTAAAAGACAGATGTGACTTCCTGAAGAAAATACTTTTTTCCATCTTTTGGTTCTGGGAGAAGGATCTTTGAGGGGTAGCAAAATGTACACCAGCACTGCAGACAATTCTTTTCCATCTTGCTGACTCCTGGTCAAAGTGTCTAACATTTGGCCTGAATACTGAGGAGCCGTTAAGGGGGGGGGGGTTGTTGTGTTAATAAAAGATACCTTAAAACAGTCCACAAAGTTACACAACCCCGCTTAAGCGTGGCAATGCATTGAAATGCCAGTGCTAGTGCCTCAGGAGAGTCCATCAGCTGCATTATACAGAACTGGCATGGCTATCAATTCCAAAATGGACAACTGAGCCTCCAGAGATTTCTGCATCTCAGGAGTCTGCTGAGTCTTAACCTTGGCACTTCCGACACCATGTCCCATTGACACCTAGTCAAGTGGGCTAAATAAGTGCCCTCAGTACGAACATAACTGAGGTACAACAGCATTTCCCAAAACAGTCCAACACCCAAGTTTCCTATTTGGAAGATGGACTGAGGAAATCTCTTCCAAAATGTCCGTCTTGGTGGCTGCCACCACAATAGCAACCACAGCAGGACCCTTTCTCTAGTGTACCTGGTCATTAGGAGGGGCAAGAATCTTATTGGGCTTCTTAGGTATAGATTCCACTATATCAGGCTTCTTCCTTGCCCTCCAAGAGACTAGGACTATCAGTACGCCCAGAGTAAAAAACATCCAGGACATGGATGGGCCACCCCTAATGTCACCAGAAGTAATAACCTCTGGATTCAGAGCTTCAGTGGTTCACCCCCTGCCCCCCAAGCTGGTGAAGAAGCTACAACAAATCGCCAAAGCAGGAGTCATTGCATGGGGATTTGAGGAACCCTTCTCCTTTCTTGAGGTCAGAATCCTCTGTGAGGGACTCCTCAGGTGCTTTTTCATGCACTGCCTGTTACCAAAGACTTCCTGCCCCAGAGATTCCAGGGATGAAACGGAAGAAGCAGGTGCCCTAGTGGAGGGAGAAGTCAGACGGGTAGTCAACCAGGGGTGGCTGTCCGACAGCATACAGAGGAATACTCACAGGTGAAATTGTAAGAGAAGGGGGCACCAGTCAAATTCAAGCATTCCCTCTCTTGACAGGAAAGCATTCTTTCTACAATGTCAAATGCTGACAGAAGTGAGCCAACCAAAGCTGAAGGACCCTGGGTCCGAAGATCCCAAGGAAGCGCCAGGATCCAATGGAGCCATGGCCTGCCCCGATGCAGAGAGTGGAGGTGAGCTATTAAAGGCAGATGCCCACAGGAGGAGGAGGGAATGTCCTTGAAGCCGGAATTGTCAAACCCGACCAAGACATACTCACTTTGACCCATCATCCTCTAGGTCCGCTGGGCTCCGATGCAGGTCAGAGTCAAGACAACCAAGGTAGGAGCTGGAGCCATAATCGGCCAAATTGTCGGCTCCAACCAGCCAGAAGGGAACACAACCAGCACCGAAGACCTTGGATCCATGTGGCCCAAGGGAGAAAACAAAGCTGATGGAGCTGAAGCATTGGCAAGGGATTCTGATGCTGAGGGAAAGAAACCTAATTGCATCTGCACCTGAAGAAGTGTCTTCAGCTGCTACAAGTCCAAAGCTTTTAGGATGCCGAAGGACTTGGATGACCTAGTCAATAAAGCCACCAAAAGAGCTTTGGAGGTCCATCTGGGAGAAATGGATGCCGCTGATCGGATCTGCATTGGAGAAGCCCAGATAAGAGGTGGAGAAGGGGAAGACTACGGTGAAAACTCTGGAGGTGTAGATGGAGAAAAAGGCAATCTTGCCCATCCCAAAGCAGCCCCTTACAAAGGAAGGCAGTGGAGATGCTCAATGCCGGAGGAAGAGCCTTCCCCAAAATCAGCACCAAAGGCAAATGAATGAGACAGGTCAAAGCTGATAGTAGAGATGAAACAAGCAGGAGGATTGGAGTGCCTTGAGACCTTCGGATCCATTGGATCAGAAGGCACAGCAAAGGAAGAAACTGGAGCAGACCACTTAAGTCCCCTTCTGCAGAACTGGAGTCCTTGAATCAGTGTGCCAATGACTGCAATCTGACTTATCTCCCTTGCTGGAAAGATGCAGAACTGTCTGAAGGGAGGAGACCGTTCAACACCAACTTCGCTCTCCTCTCATTTATGTACAGGGGAGCCAAAGCAAGGAGAATCTCCAAATGGCCTGCCCTGAGGCAGTAAACACATTCCTCAAGAGTGTCCAACAAAAGCAACTTATGACCACATTCTACACATTTTTGAAGCTCTTCAGATCAATAATAAAACCTATACACACTCAAATAAGCCTATGACACAAAAACACAACTACTCTACTGATATAGGCACAAACTATTACTAATGGTAATTATCAAGGACGCATACAAAACCCAAAAAACCCTAGAAACACTCTAGACCGGAGAAAGCCCAAACACTAAGTTTGTTCTACACTACGCTACCTACTCTATGTAAAAAAATCCCTAAAACTAACTATCACCTAAACCTAAACACACACACTAAAAAGGGTAGAAGACGATTGAGCAAAATTACACTCAAAATGAGAGAAAATGGATACATTCCAGAAAAGTTAATGATCATAGCTGCAGTCTAGGAATAGTGACAAACTAGATTTGGAGCTCTCAATCTGAGCGAACAAGCCATTATGGGAAGAGGAGGCAGTGCTCAGCCAACTATAGTCTTAGAGATTTGGCCATTCTCAGATCCAATAACCCACAGGTTAAAACCTGACAGAAAAGACAACACCAGATCTTATTTGTTGAAACAAACTTGATCAGACTTTACAGGTCCAACATTAGCCTCCATCTGCTAGTATTTAAAAGAACCACAATTAACCCCAATTAAATTTCTGTGCCTTGCTGGTAGCTTGGCACTGACTGCAATGCCTTTTTAGTAAATGTCAGGACTATGTGTAACTGACGTTCATGCAAGTCTTTTATTTATTTTGTCTATTTATTTTATTAACTTTTAAAATTATACTGCATAACACTGAAGTGATCTACAAACATACTGCTGAAATAATATGCTGCCAGCTGTTGTAATGAGAAAACATTCCTAGTCCAGAATGTCAAGATACATGTTGAGAAGAAAAGGAAGTGCAAAGTAACCTGGATCAATAACGGAAGGAGTGAGGACTTCCAGACTGCCCAAGAGTACAGGGGAAGGCTGGATCATGTATGGCCTAAATGCTAGTACAGTTCTCCCACCACAATATATTACTAAGGAATCTGGTCACTCAGATGTATACCATCTTTGAAAAGATATCAGGATTTAATCAGCCACACGACCCAAGAACAAACCAAGAATACAAAACCCAACAAAATGCTTCTGAACCAGATTACTTTATTGGCTAAGCGCTTTCATTCATAAGAACTTCATCAGAACCAATTTTGGCATTATTACACTTTCAAATTTTTCAGTCTCTGTTTAAACAAATCTTCAGGTGAGTCTGACTGTTTCTTAATATTTGCTTTTAAACGTAATATGACAAATCATAATATTCCAAGTTGTTTCTTCATCATCTCACTTCGGTGAAGCACTCTTGCAGAAAATCTTTTAAATTTAAAATTATGACTGTCATATTACGTTTAAAAGCGAAAATTAAAAAACAGTCAGACTCACTGAAGATTTGTTTAAACAGAGACTGAAAAATTCGAAAGTGTAATAACACCGAAATTGGTTCTGATGAAGTTCTTATGAATGAAAGCGCTTAGCCAATAAAGTCATCTGGTTCAGAAGCATTTTGTTGGATTTTGTATTCTTGGTTCGTTTTTGGGTCGTGTGGCTGATTAAATCCGGATATCTTTTCAAAGATGGTATACATCTGAGTGACCAGATTCCTTAGTAATATATTGTCGTGGGAGAACTGTACTAGCATTTAGACCATACATGATCCAGCCTTCCCCTGTACTGTTCTTGGGCAGTCTGGAAGTCCTCAGTCCTTCCGTTCACCCAAGAGAAAGTACAGTTTTGTACCTACCATAAACGTAGATGTTCGAGTGTTCACACTGCTGCAGTCATTACACTTTATCTATCCTGCCGTCAGGCGGTCCCACAGTCGGCGTCTTATATACCCCTGGTGCACTGACGTCAGGGAAGAGGCAACAGCGACCGACACCAGACCAAGACTTTGGAACTCTGGCCGACTGCAGGACCGCCTGACGGCAGGATAACCCAAGTGTAATGACTGCAGCAGTGTAAAGAGATCAAAACCAAGAGAGTCAGACCAAATTGCAAAACACTTCCACTTGCTAGCATACACCTTTGACGTAGACATCATCTAGGAAGAGGTCAAGACATGCGCCACACAGCTGGAAAGCATGGGATTTCTGGCTATTGGGGGAAATAAAGGAACAATGTGGTTAGCTTCAGAGTATGGAGACTGGATGGATCCAAACTGTCAAGATGGGAGATGAGCTACAGATGGGGATTCAGCACCCAAGGAGGGTGCTTCAGAAAAGGCAAAGAAAAGGAATCAAACCTGAGGAGGCCAAAAGCAGGCTATGAGGACTTCAATTGCTATGCAGCAGGCAGCCTTCTGAAGAAACTTTATGACTAAAGGGGTCTGAGAGTAAGGGTACAAAAAACCAGGACAAGCATATAGAAGACAGTTCCTCTGAGGAGGGACTAAAGCGTAGCACCTGTCACACTTGGTGCTGAACAGAGAAGCAAACTGGTCACAACACGAGTGCCCCAGAGCCAAAAAGATTCCATCAGCAACTCTCGGATTCATGGACCACTTGTGAGGAAAAAAGAAGATGTTCCTGCTAAGACTGTCTGTCAAAATGTTGGACTTCCCTGGAATATGTGATGCAATCAGACACCACAGAGACAAAAATCACCCACTGCCAGACCCTCATGGCCTCTCAACAAAGAAGGAAAGATTGTGTTCTCCCAATTGTTTAGAAAACAAATAAGACATATTGTCTGTTTGGATTGAGACTGTACCCTTGGGGAAAATGTCCTGAAAAGCCTGCGATGCCAGGACAACTGCCCTCATCCCTAAGCCATTAATGTGAAGACAGAACTCAGAGGAGGACCCTTGGTCCCTTGAACTATCCACCCTTCAAAATGCCCCCAAACCTAGAAAGCAAGCATCAGTTGTGACCATGTCTGGTTGGGGGATCAAGCAGTATCCCATTCAGATACCAAGGGATACTCCAGGCACCACCTAACCTGCTCTCGATGTACATTCATCAGAATTATAGGAAAGTCCATGTGATGTGTTCCATAGCACCACTGCATTGCCAGAGTCCACTGTAAAGCCCTCATGTGATACCCAACTGGTGGGACCAGACTGATGGAAGCTACCATGTGCCCAAACAGCTTCAGGAGGAGAGCAGCCAGAGGCTTTTTATAAGAGTGAGCAGATACTGCCGGAGTCCAAACACTCAGAATTCCAGACGGCGGAGCTTTGCAATCACAGAAATGGTGTCCAAATAGCAACCTATAAATTCTATTGCCTGTACTGGCTAAAGACTTCACTTCTAGTAATTGACTGTGATCCCCAAGGAACTGCATAGCTCGAGTAAGATATCCTTGGCACATACTAAGAATGCCCTTGTGGCAATGGTTAGGAGCCAATCATCCACATAAGGAAATAACCAAAAACTCCTGCAGCCAGAGTCAAGCTGCTACAACTACCATACATTTGATAAGCACCTGGAGAGCCACTGGTGAGACCAAATGGCAGCACTCTGAATTGATAATGATTAGCTCCCAGCCAGAAGTGCAGAAACCTCCTGGAATGCTTCTCTATCTTCATATGATGTTAAGCGACTCCTAGGTCAATCGAGCACAGTCATCCTTCCTGAGCAGATGTAAAATGGGCTGCACCATGACCATCCAAAACTTGGTCTGTTTTACAAGGGGATGCAGCTCGCTCAAATCCAAGGTTGGTCTAAGGTCTTTGTTCTGCTTTGAAACCAAAATGAACATGGAGTAGATCCCAGATCCTCATTAGTCTGGTGGAACCTCTTGGATTACCAGATTTGTCAGTAGCTTCTGAATCTCTAGAGCGGTTTTCTGTCTCTGACAGGGTGGAACATCTGAGTGATGACAGGAATTCAAATTTGGAAGTTCTAAAAATGAAACTTAAAAGCCTCTGAATAGGACTCTTAACACCTATGTGTCTGAAGTGCTGGCCTCCCAAGCTTTCAGGTGTACAGCCAAACAACTCCAGATTGCCTCCAGGGAAGGATAGTTGGGCAACCCTTCAGGACTGCTGAAAGGGCCTCCCAAAGAAAGCCCTGTAGAAGCCCTGTTTCTGAGGACTGCCACTGCCTGGTGGGCAGCATCCATTGTGGTTAGCCCCCCACCCCACCCCCCACCCCACCATGGGAGGATCCCTTAGGAGGAGCATCTTTAAAAGACAGATGTGACTTCCTGAAGAAAAGACCTTTTCCATCTTTTGGTTCTGGGAGAAGGACCTTTGAGGGGTAGCAAAATGTACACCAACACTGCAGACAATTCTTTTCCATCTTGCTCACTCCTTTTCAAAGTGTCTAACATTTGGCCTGAATACTGAGGAGCCATTAAGGGGGGGGGGGTTGTTGTGTTAATAAAAGATACCTTAAAACAGTCCACAAAGTTACACAACCCCGCTTAAGCATGGCAATGCATTGAAATGCCAGTGCTAGTGCCTCAGGAGAGTCCATCAGCTGCATTAGACAGAACTGGCATGGCTATCAATTCCAAAATGGACAACTGAGCCTCCAGAGATTTCTGCATCTCAGGAGTCTGCTGAGTCTTAACCTTGGCACTTCCGACACCATGTCCCATTGACACCTAGTCAAGTGGGCTAAATAAGTGCCCTCAGTACGAACATAACTGAGGTACAACAGCATTTCCCAAAACAGTCCAACACCCAAGTTTCCTATTTGGAAGATGGACTGAGGAAATCTCTTCCAAAATGTCCTTCTTGGTGGCTGCCACCACAATAGCAACCACAGCAGGACCCTTTCTCTAGTGTACCTGGTCATTAGGAGGGGCAAGAATCTTATTGGGCTTCTTAGGTATAGATTCCACTATATCAGGCGTCTTCCTTGCCCTCCAAGAGACTAGCACTATCAGTACGCCCAGAGCAAAAAACATCCAGGACATGGATGGGCCACCCCTAATGTCACCAGAAGTAATAACCTCTGGATTCAGAGCTTCAGTGGTTCACCCCCCCCCCCCAAGCTGGTGAAGAAGCTACAACAAATCGCCAAAGCAGGAGTCATCGCATGGGGATTTGAGGAACCCTTCTCCTTTCTTGAGGTCAGAATCCTCTGTGAGGGACTCTTCGGGTGAGCTCAGGTGATTCTTCATGCACTGCCTCTTACCAAAGACTTCCTGCCCCAGAGATTCCAGGGATGAAACGGGATGAAACAGAAGAAGCAGGTGCCCCAGTGGAGGGAGAAGTCAGACTGGTAGTCAACCAGGGGTGGCTGTCCGACAGCAGACAGAGGAATACTCACAGGTGAAATTGTAAGAGAAGGGGGCACCAGTCAAATTCAAGCATTCCCTCTCGACAGGAAAGCATTCTTTCTACAATGTCAAATGCTAACGGAAGTGAGCCAACCAAAGTTGAAGGACCCTGGGTCCGAAGATCCCAAGGAAGCGCCAGGCTCCAATGGAGCCATGGCCTGCCCCGATGCAGAGAGTGGAGGTGAGCTATTAAAGGCAGATGCCCACAGGAGGAGGGGGGAATGTCCTTGAAGCCGGAATTGTCAAACCCGACCAAGACATACTCACTTTGACCCATCATCCTCGAGGTCCGCTGGGCTCCGATGCATTTTCGAGTCAAGACAACCAAGGTAGGAGCTGGAGCCATAATCGGCCAAATTGTCGGCTCCAACCAGCCAGAAGGGAACACAACCAGCACCGAAGACCTTGGATCCATGTGGCCCAAGGGAGAAAACAAAGCTGATGGAGCCGAAGCATTGGCAAGGGATTCTGATGCTGAGGGAAAGAAACCTAATTGCATCTACACCTGAAGAAGTGTCTTCAGCTGCTACAAGTCCAAAGCTTTTAGGATGCCGAAGGACTTGGATGACCTAGTCAATAAAGCCACCAAAAGAGCTTTGGAGGTCCATCTGGGAGAAATGGATGCCGCTGATCAGATCTGCATTGGAGAAGCCCAGATAAGAGGTGGTGAAAACTCTGGAGGTGTAGATGGAGAAAAAGGCAATCTAGCCCATCCCAAAGCAGCCCCTTACAAAGGAAGGCAGTGGAGATGCTCAATGCCAGAGGAGGAGCCTTCCCCAAAATCAGCACCAAAGGCAAATGAATGAGACCGGTCAAAGCTGATAGTAGAGATGAAACAAGCAGGAGGATTGGAGTGCCTTGAGACCTTCGGATCCATTGGATCTGAAGGCACAACAAAGGAAGAAACTGGAGCAGACCACTTAAGTCCCCTTCCGCAGAACTGGAGTCCTTGAATCAGTGTGCCAATGACTGCAATCTGACATCTCCCTTGCTGGAAAGATGCAGAACTGGGAGGGAGGAGACCATTCAACACCAACTTCGCTCTCTTCTCATTTATGTACAGGGGAGCCAAAGCAAGGAGACTCTCCAAATGGCCTGCCCCGAGGCAGTAAACATATTCATCAAGAGTGTCCAACAAAAGCAACTTATGACCACATTCTACACATTTTTGAAGCTCTTCAGATCAATAATAAAACCTATACACACTCAAATAAGCCTATGACACAAAAACACAACTACTCTACTGATATAGGCACAAACTATTACTAATGGTAATTATCAAGGACGCATACAAAACCCAAAAGAACCCTAGAAACACTCTAGACCGGAAAAAGCTCAAACACTAAGTTTGTTCTACACTACGCTACCTACTCTATGTAAAAAAATCCCTAAAACTAACTATCACCTAAACCTAAACACACACACTAAAAAGGGTAGAAGACGATTGAGCAAAATTACACTCAAAATGAGAGAACATGGATACATTCCAGAAAAGTTAATGACCATAGCTGCAGTCTAGGAATAGTGACAAACTAGATTTGGAGCTCTCAAGCTGAGCGAACAAGCAATTATGGGAAGAGGAGGCAGTGCTCAGCCAACTATAGTCTTAGAGATTTGGCCACTTTCAGATCCAATAACCCACAGGTTAAAACCTGATAGAAAAGACAACACCAAATCTTATTTGTTAAAACAAACTTGATCAGACTTTACAGGTCCAACATTAGCCTCCATCTGCTAGTATTTAAAAGAACCACAATTAACCCCGATTAAATTTCTGTGCCTTGCTGGTAGCTTGGCACTGACTGCAATGCCTTTTTAGTAAATGTCAGGACTATGTGTAACTGATGTTCATGCAAGTCTTTTATTTATTTTGTCGATTTATTTTATTAACTTTTAAAATTATACTGCATAACACTGAAGTGATCTACAAACATACTGCTGAAATAATATGCTGCCAGCTGTTGTAATGAGAAAACATTCCTAGTCCAGAATGTCAAGATACATGTTGAGAAGAAAAGCAAGTGCAAAGTAACCTGGATCAATAACGGAAGGAGTGAGGACTTCCAGACTGCCCAAGGAGTACAGGGGAAGGCTGGATCATGTATGGCCTAAATTCTAGTACAGTTCTCCCACCACAATATATTACTAAGTAATCTGGTCACTCATATGTATACCATCTTTGAAAAGATATCAGGATTTAATCAGCCACACGACCCAAGAACAAACCAAGAATGCAAAACCCAACAAAATGCTTCTGAACCAGATGACTTTATTGGCTAAGTGCTTTCATTCATAAGAACTTCATCAGAACCAATTTTGGCATTATTACACTTTCAAATTTTTCAGTCTCTGTTTAAACAAATCTTCAGGTGAGTCTGACTGTTTCTTAATATTTGCTTTTAAACGTAATATAACAAATCATAATATTCCAAGTTGTTTCTTCATCATCTCACTTCAGTGAAGCACTCTTGCAGAAAATCTTTTAAATTTAAAATTATGACTGTCATATTACGTTTAAAAGCGAAAATTAAAAAACAGTCAGACTCACTGAAGATTTGTTTAAACAGAGACTGAAAAATTCGAAAGTGTAATAACACCGAAATTGGTTCTGATGAAGTTCTTATGAATGAAAGCGCTTAGCCAATAAAGTCATCTGGTTCAGAAGCATTTTGTTGGGTTTTGTATTCTTGGTTCGTTTTTGGGTCATATGGCTGATTAAATCCTGATATCTTTTCAAAGATGGTATACATCTCTGAGTGACCAGATTCCTTAGTAATATATTGTGGTGGGAGAACTGTACTAGCATTTAGACCATACATGATCCAGCCTTCCCCTGTACTGTTCTTGGGCAGTCTGGAAGTCCTCAGTCCTTCCGTTCACCCAAGAGAAAGTACAGTTTTGTACCTACCACAAATGTAGATGTTAGAGTGTTCACACTGCTGCAGTCATTACACTTGGGTTATCCTGCCGTCAGGAGGTCCCGCAGTCGGCATCTTATATACCCCTGGGGCACTGATGTCAGGGAAGAGGCAACAGCGACAGACACCAGACCAAGACTTTGGAACTCTGGCCGAATGCAGGACTGCCTGAGGGTAGGATAACCCAAGTGTAATGACTGCAGCAGTGTAACACGATGAACATCTCCTATCAAAGCCCTGAAAGGTGGTGGGATGCTAGGACAACTCTAGAGAAAACTATTCTGTCTTTGGAATCAAGACTCCAAACTGTAATTTAAACAATTACAAATATACATTTTGTCACATTACTGCATCTCAAACACTTTGTTTAAATATATGTCCTTATTTTGTTTAATTACGTTGTAAGTTTTAGAAGAATGGACTTTGCCTTAAAAGGCACAATGAGAGTGGGCAACGTTTTACCCAATATACCTTAAGATTTGGTGGGTGGAGAGGTGCAGGCCATTGTGGAATGTTATTTGTAGTTGCTTCATAGTTTTCAATGATTTGAGATTCGATGAAATGAGTTTGACTATTTGGTCTCGATGATTTGCAATTCGATGAAATGGTAATTCGATGATATGAAATGGAACCATATATATATATATATATATATATATATATATATATGTACATATATATATATATGTACACACACACACACACACACACACACACACACACACACACACACACACACACATGTATAAATAATACCTTTTTTTTTACTCTCCTGAATGAGGAACAACTAGCTAAATGTATACACTAAGGGCAAGCAATATCAACATACTTCATTTTTCTGCACTGTAAAACAAATGGGGAACTGAATGCACATATTCAAAGTCCTTTCAGGCAATAACTTTGGCATGAAAATACATTTTTTTCTGAAAGCAAACTTGTCCATATGAAATACCAAACAATGTAAGGGATAACACAGACCTACATATGCTAAAGCTCTTAGAAGTACATAAGCCACAAAGCCCTCCTAAACATAACTTTAGGAAGAAGTACCCTCAGCAACCTCACAAACATGCACACAGAGGCAGCACCCACCTTGAAACATACATTTACAAGTTCCACAGGTTAAGTCCAAAAGCTCATAAGGCAAACCACCAAAAATACTAATACCTTGTCATAAATGACTTCACAGAGTCACATACTGATGCACCAGTCACTCACCAGGATATGCAAAGGGAGGGTCATAGTCATTTGTCTATCAGGGGCCAAGATTCACCACATCACAGAAGCATTCAAGTACCTGAACAAAAAGTACACATGACACAGAAATTATAAATGTGGGTGCAAATGACTTGATATGTACCTCCCTTGACAATATGAAGAGGGACATAATGACCTGGATAACATGAAGAGTGACAGGACGGTGCTCTCAGAATGCATGTCTGAGGCAGGTATGAACCTGGCTTTGAGCAGTATTCTACCCTAATCAAGCATGATGCCACAACATGTTCAAAAGGTGAGAGACTTCAAAAATTGGCTTAGCTTCTGGTGTCAGAGTGTACAATATATATCAGCCTGGGACAGATGTTTGACATTCCAAGCTGCTTTGCCTGGGATGGCCTGCACCTCTCCACCCACCAAATCTTAAGGTATATTGGGTAAAACTTTGCCCACTCTCATTGTGCCTTTTAAGGCAAAGTCCAGTCTTCTAAAACTTACAACATAATTAAACAAAATAAGGACATTGTTAAGGTATTGCTGCTCAATGCTATGAGCCTTAAAAAAAAAAAAAAAAAAAAAATCCAAAACCCAAAGCCACTCCTTACCCAAAAATCATTTGGCTACATAAATAATCACTGAAACCTGATTCAAGGTAAGTGAAAGTACTCCATCAATATAGGTCTTCAATGCTCATCACTCATACAGATCCACCACATTCGAAGTGGGCACTAACAGTGGGAAAAAAATTCACCTCCAGACTCACTCCACATAATAACTTTGAACTCCTACATATCCAATTTACTATAAACAAAACCCTTTATCATATAACAGCTAACAGGACCCCAGTATGTCCCCCATGGCCCATACCTCCTATGTATGTATTGTACGTGCATGTACCTGTGAATTAAACCAAATACCATTCTCATAGGACACTTCAGCTATCCCACCATCAGCTGGGAGACTTGTACATCTTCAAACATGTATGCCTAGGGATTTCAGGACTTCATAATACAACCCCCCTGGACCAGTTTGCCCACACTCCAAATTCAGGAGATAAATCCTGGACTTAGCCCTTACCAATATGAGAAAGGTCTGCTCTCATCCTATTGTAACCTCCTACCTTGTCAAACTGGACTGCAAAGTCAGTCAAACTCACTTAAATACTGCAGTGAAAAGCATCCTCTGATATATCAGTATCCAGAAACCATGCAAAGGTTAATTTATTAAAACTGAGTGATGACCTGATTAAATTCAAACCCTAGCCATTGCAAGTATTCTACTGCCTATGCAAAATAGTTTACTACTATGCTCTATGCAAAAAACAAGCAAAGGCAAGAGCAGAATTAGCCATTCTAAAGACATAAACCTTCCCTGTGATAAACACAACCTGCTGCTGACACAGGTATGTATCTCAGATCCTACTCCTTCTCTGGAACAGGCTCCTCATCCATGTGAAGCAATGTTCCGCTGAACCCAATTCAAGTGCAACATGGTTAACTGCATGAGGAACAGGAAGTTCATCCATGGTTTGGCATCTATGTCTCTAATAGACACAGACAGCATATAAATGGTCATCACCCAAGCCCCTGCTTACACTTACCAAGGGTACCAGAACTTGTCAGCGATTTGGAATGCAAGGCTGGGCTTAAAACTGTCCCAATGGTCATTATCCTAGTACAAACTCATGAAACCATACAGCAGCATAACATGGAGGAAGTCTTCTTCATAAGGCTCTTCACCTTCTTCACAAAATAAAGACAGTCTGATGAAGGACACTCTTTGTCTATACACTAATTTAGGTAATCAAGAGTACCAGTTTTTGTTATCTGTCTCCCCAAGAATGTTTCTAAGAAAAAACACAAAAGACTTTCTTTTTTCTTTCCTCATGAAATCTAATTAGTTTAAAAATAAAAGGTGTCTCCAGAGCCATTAGTAGTGATGAAGGCATAAGCTTTTTCTTCCCTGAAATTAAAAAGGTCTAGCTTTCCTCTAATTCTTTTGGACATGTTGTATAGTGGAAGTCTCCTAGTGTACTTCTTAGTCAGAGCCACAGACTGAATTTAATTATCAAAACTATAAAACTTTTTCCCCTTATCTCTGTCTTACTTTTTTATGTTTCCATAGGATTTTCAGATGTACTTAGCTAAACCTTCTTTAGACTTTTTTTGGGCTCATTTTACCGGTTCCTTGATCTTAGCTTGTTCCTTTTAATCCTCATTTTTAACTTTAGTAATATTTTTCTGAAAAAGAATACATTTCAAGGCTATCATAAAACACAATATTCCCAATCTACAACATACAGAGTTCAAACACAACACACACAGACAGCAAATCAAGTCTTCAGATGTAAAACATCTCTTAAATCGAACATGGTCATCAAATTAAGTGGGGTTAACATTACCCTGCATTGAATTAATATGATTTGCTGCAACTAATAAAAATACTATGACGTTTAATGATACTTGCTGACAAGAAATTAATCCAAAATGGCTGACAAAACTATATGAAAATGGAAAACAGTGATGCAATTAAATATTTTGGAGTTGCACAAAAACTGAACAGAGTACAAAGTAAAGTTTTCATGCACCACATGGCAAGCAGCAACAAAGTGTTAAATGGGTACCTTAGAAGGACAAACAAAAAAAAATAATAGAAGCAGGATGGCAATGGCATTGGTCAGCAAAAGCCCAACTATGGCACGAGCTCAAGAGTTACCACCAGAGAGGTCAATCAGCCGTGACACAAGCCTTCAGACATTTGAAATACTTAAACAAGGTAGAGACATGCAACAGCTTTCATAAAAAGGCATCATTAGAAAGAATGGCGTTACACCATTCCATTAGGAGGTCAGTGATGAGGCCAATGAAGATGTATCTTTGAAAACAGATTGAATAATGCATGAAGAGGCTTCCACCAGTGGCAGAGAAGGCAACCACGGCACTGGAGGTTATGACTGCATGAAAAAGGCAAATGGAAATACACACAAAATGAAACATCAATCAAGTAAGAAATTAATTTATCATTTGTTCATATGTGGACTGGTTTAGTGACCTTTTTCAGCCACGACCTGAGCTCAAAAAGCAGAAAATGCATCAGTCTTTGTAATTAATACATACAGAATAAGTAGATAGCAAAATTTAGGACATAATGAAAAGATTCAAACCAAATATGGTAAGATCCAGTTACAGAGCAATGAGAGAAAAAGCAAATATATATATAAAATACAAGTTAACATATACATAAAATATAGTGCAAGATCTTGGAGAGTTGTACTCAAAGGAAATTATGCAGCCTGGAATGATATAGTAACCCCCTAATGCTATAAATGCCTCTGTTTGTTCGTGTCAGTATTTTTCTATGTTTTAAAGTTGTACCATAAATTAGGTTACTTATTTGATACTTACTGTCTTCTTCAGTAGAATGAGTTCCTTCAGAAATGTAGATCTCCAACTAAAATCAAACAGAAAAATATTCCAATTCATGAAATACGCATGCAAAATAATTTAACAAAATGCAGGACAAGTGCAAACTGCTGCCAAAAGGATTCAAAGATTTTGTTGTCATGCAATTACCATTTCATGACAATAACTATGCTCTGCAAACTGATGTCTTCCCCCTCACTTTACCATCTAGAGAACACGGTAACAGCCAAGAGGGAAACTAATCATACATACTTATAGCTGAAGTCAACATTTGACAAACTGCACAAAATATTTTGCAGATGTACTACTGCTAAACCTTACTGTAAACAGTCATAGCTTGTTTGATGGTTTAGTCATCTCCTAAATCCAATATCAGAATTTTAAAATGCTTTCTTGTTCAAATAATGCTTGCCTCATCTAATCTGACAGACACTTTCTCATGTATCAAAATAAGTTTTTCTCAAGACTAACTGCAACTCTCATTACAAACTACACTGATATTGTATATTGCACACTTATAAATGTGATATAAAATTTATTACACAAAATTCATGCCTGCTTTTGATAACCCATTTGTCAGATGTGGAGCTTAGACATAAAACTACATAGGTAGAAAAACAAAGGGCATTCCAGAGTTAAGAATGTCAGCACATGAACCACTCCAGTGGTGTACAGGGATAAAGCCGTGGCTACAGCTCGATGACTGAGCAGTAGAAAAGGGATGGGGTGGGAGAATCACTCTCAAATGTATAAACGTATGCATACCTATTTTGTGTTTTGGCAAAATGAATAGAGTGGATTGGCATTTGATTATTATGCTGTTGATCCACTGACAGGTCTCCCCCCCCCCCTTTTTTTTTTTTTTATATCAACAGCACTTCCTTTACTCCAAAACAAATGCTGCCAAAAGTTTGCCAGAATGCCCTGGCAGTCCTTTTAGTGGCAACTGTGTTTTTAATAACAAACTAACACAAAACAACAGCCAAATGGAGTGTCCTGTCTTCAATGTTGATATATGTACTTAAGAAAAAGTTGCCAAGAGTACTCATGGTCTTTTTTTCTTTGAAATAAGAAATTCAACTTATCTTCATATACAAGAATTAAAAATAAAAAAACTGCATTGAACAGCAGTAATCAGCAAAATACAGTCAATATTACCAGTTCAGATGTTGCAGGTAAGATGTCTTTAATAAACTTTGGCAAACACTTCCATTTTGTCTTAAGGGTTAGCTTTTTATAAGGCTAGACAGTTTCTGATTGCAGAAAAGCATGCAGCTTACTTATCAAATAAAAAAATAACCTAAAACAGAGTTAGAAATTTCATCTCTCTGCCAGTAACGATAAGTGATCTGATAAAGACCATATGCCAGACTTTAAAATTCTGCACAGTTAAGGCATCTCTTCTAGGAGACATGAGATGTCATTCTATAAAAATCATCATACTGGAAGAAATACACACCAGAAAGTTGAAAATATGCCTCTAAAACAGACTGCACTTCACAGACTAGTGCTAGCTAGCTACTGCCAAGAAAACGTTGGGCAGCTTTTCTGGCAGTCACCTACCTAAGGAAATCAATGTGTAAACTAGGGAGTTTACCTGGGACACTCCTCCATCATTTCTCCACCTATGTTTTCCAGGCAATATACATAAACATTTAAAGAAGGAAACACATGTATAAAAGTCTGTAATTTTAGCTGCCTGATAGAATACATTAATCTTACAGCAGATTCAAAGCAAAGATATAACATATATAAAGAAAGCATGGTGAGAACAGACCTACTTCAATATGCACCATTAAAGTGAACTCTTCATATAACTGTACTTATTTCACTTTGAAATACCACTGATGCGGACTGGACTTTAATGGCAATGTTATCAGTGGTATGAATTTCATGTGTGGTGGTCATGGCCTGAATTGTAAATAGAAAGATTATTTAGAAAAAAAACAGGATGACTACCAGGAAAAAAAGCCCATACAGTGCAGCCCTGGAAACCAAAGTTATTGCTCTAAAACCATGTCTATTTGGTAATACCTGGCATAAAAAAACTTATGAGCAGATGACCAAATAGCTGCAGTACAGAGGCTGTCACTAGCCACAGTGGAAAAGGAAGCCACTGAAGTGGTAACAGTTCTGAGGAATGACCTTAGGCCATCCCTGTCAAAGCTCTACTGAATTTCTGGAAGCAAGTGGCCATGTATTTGGCCAACTATTCCAATGGTACTGATTATTAGAGAAGGAGGAAATTTAAAATTAGGTCTTTTACTTGTTCTGTAACTTCAAGTTAAATAAGCAACATTTTCTTTGTATTCTGATCCTTCACCTGCTAACTTCTAAACTAAGTTTGTGGACTTCTGAAATAACTTAAGAAAATGTTGGTTTACAATTTTGATATAGTAGTGTGCAATGTTTACAGTGGGTGCCCACGGTGGTGCAGCGGTTAGCATTGCTGCCTCACAGCAAGAGGTTCTCTGGTTCGATCCTCGGCTTGGGTGCCTTCTGTGCAGAGTCTGCATGTCCTCCCTGTGGTCGCGTGGGTTTCCTCCGGGTGCTCCGGTTTCCTCCCACATCCCAAAGACATGCTGTAGGTGGATTGGACACTCTAAATTGGCCATAGGTGTGAGTGCGTGCATGTGTGTTGCCTTCTGTGGAAGGTTGGGCGCCGGGCTGGCAACTCGACACTGTAAAACTCCACTGCCAATCATGAGCGGACAGGTGATCCACTGTGGCGACCCCTAACCAGGAAAAGCCGAAAGAAGTGTGCAATGTTTACAGCGAGTCCACTATCAATAACAGTCTTGTTTAATCAACAAGCAAATATGTGAACCCACAACATCTAAAACTTTCATAGGCTACCACCCAAAACGGTGACATTCCCAAGATGAGGAAATACAAAAAAATGTTTTGCAGGGGGCAAGCTCCCACACTCGCAAGCTGTTACACAAACACGCCCACACACACACACGTACAAATAGACTCTTGAGATTGCACAAACCCAAAGAAGAGGGAAAAGGAGAAAATGTGATTCTCTCTCTCTTGTTCTTTTCAAAAGTCTAGCTGCAACGACAAGAAGTCAGCAATCTTTTAGATTCGACATTCTTTTCACCAGTCAGCTATCAGGAACAAATAGTAAGACACCCATTTTACAACTGTTAGTCTGCAATTTGGATTCTAGTGTCTGAGATTAAGTGACTGTATGTTGATCCAGAGATGTAAATTTAGTCTCAGATTTAAAGTGCAATTACACCACCACTGAAAAGGCTGTTTTAAGGCAAATTATTTTAATCTCAGTGTGCTTGTTAGTTCAGAGTTATTATTTTAGCTTTTATTTGAGACAGAACGCATAGGTACAAAGCAACTTTTTATTTGCAGAATGGGGTACACCTTTATTTATTTATTTCAGTTTTGATTTTAGTTTCATTTCTTATAAAGCTGAGTTTAAGGCAAAGTGCAGGTTTGCTAGTAGATATACAAAGCAGGTTTGTGTGGTAACTGCTTGTATTTTACTCACAAACCTGTACATTTGGAACAGACAGAATTTAAAGCACCTCATTTAGAATAGAGAATTACTGGTGTTTGTTATTCTTTTATCATCACAAAATGTTATTCAATTGAGCATTAATTAATTTGCCTGCCACTTAACAGTTAACATGACTTAACTGTTGAGGCAGAAAGGTTTAGCTAAATGTTGCTAATTTTTAAAACACAGAAAACCAAAGAGATGAAAAAACAGAATGAGTCAGGAAAAAAGGAACAGTGCAGATGACAGAAGGTATTTCGAGAGATAGGCAAGATGTTTTGTGCATGAAGCAGGGTTTGTCTCGGTGATCTTTGGTACAATAGAAAATGCTAGATCTGTAGGAGAACAACACAGCTTTGCTACAGAAAATGGTTACTCAAGTGAGAAAGGGGAAAGAGAAGATACAAGGGCAGGAACAACAGGAGGACAGGGGAAAGTAGGAAAGAGAAAGGCAAAAGGCAGGATGACAGTTGCAGGAGTACAGGAAAGTAGCTAAGCAAGAAGCACAGGAGGATAAAAAGGGAGGAAGAGTAAGAGGCCATCAGTGGTGGATGTAAGTGATGAACAGGTGGAAGTGACAGGTTTTGTCTTGGAGGCAAAACCAGATCGCACAGTAGAGAACTGGCTTGTTGCATGTACTCAGCCAAAAGGGAGGAAGAACACATGTGGACAGAAGGTTACACAGATAAGGGAGTCAGAGACTGGCAGAGAGAGAACATGGGATTTTTTTTCCTTTTTACCAGGAATCATTAGAGGCTTCAATTAAGTTTCCAGCTCAACAAGCCTGACTCCAGATGCAAATTGGCCTTTGAATGGTGCCAATGTGGCTTCTTCCTACTGTTCTAAGATTGAGAAGACAATTTAATTGGCTAAAATTTTGTACATAAACATGGGAGCCATGAATAAGGGAGAAACTTTGCTTGTGGTGGGCAAATTCCACGGATGCATTTGCACATTCATTGTTTTTTTTTTCTCTTGGGCCATCACTCAAAGCGTCTGAACGTAAACTTTGCTTCCTTTAAGATGATGCTCTTGCAAATAGTCTGAACACCCCAAATTTCTTCCCAAGAGCATAAAAAAGTTCTACTTTTGTGACAAGAAGAGACCACCCCTGAAACCAAAGGAGAAATGTCTTGAGCATTAAGTGCCTAGGGAGACAAAAGGTCCTAAAAAATGTGGATAAGAAATTAGCTGTGTAAGTTTCCATATGCAGAAATAGTGACATCTTTGTGATCTGTGAGCCCTGAGAAGACCTATGGGAGTCAGTTTTATAGAGGTACAAATCCTTCAGCTCTCAGTCCTCATGTCTCCATCAAAAGCAAGGGGGGCGATCACCTGCACTTACTAACTGTGCAAATCAGCCATGTTGGTTTGGAGTAGAGACCTAAGAAAGAGAACTGGGTTCCTTGTCTACTATACTCCATCAGGAAACCGTACACTACCAGATCATTTAAGCTGGTCTACAGTAAGTCCTCACAGGTGAAGGCTGAACCCGAAGCTCTTTTATGAAATGAACGCTCTACGGTATTCCAGAAATGGGCTGCTTTTTGCCTCCCTAGCAAATTGTCAGAATTCCAAAATTTTGCTCAAGGTACAGGGAAAGATTTCACTAGCTGTGGACTCATTTTCCATCAGCTGTAGCCAATGCGTGATCTTCTCCACTCATGTTAGAGGAAACAGCAATACCTAACAAAAATACTGTTATGAAAGGATACTTGCCACAACCAGTGACATTATATAATAAAGTTTCATTGCTGCAGTACATTTAGTACAACAGCGATTAGCTGTAGGTAGGCTTCTGTCATCTGGTAAGAAGCAGTACTGATGTCCCAATAATTACTGCGTCATCAAGGTGTGCAGCTGAGCACTTGGTGTGGCATTTCACAGCTTTATTCATGAACTTTTGAAAAGTATCAGGAGCTCCACGACGTCTAAAGGATAATACCTTCAGGGTGGAGATGATTTCTTTTGTTTTGATTTCAGGGATGAGAGAAATCTGCAATTAAACCTTAGTTAAATTTAAGAAGGTCAAAAACCTTGTGTTACCTAGTCTGTCTAAGAGCTTATCACCTCTGGGTATTGACCAAGTACCAAATTTGGATATGGCTTTCAGTTTTCAGAAATCATTAGAAAATCTAAGAGAGAGTCATCTGGCTTAGGGATCAACACAATCAAACTGTTGTATTCAGTTAAAGATTCCTCAATTTATCCTAGTTTAAGCAATTTTTCACTAGTTCATTTACTGCCTTCCTTTGGGACAGTATTCTATGCAGTTTTAGGTTTACTTTCTCCCTGGCAGTTTCAATATGATGCTGTTTTACAGCTGTTCTACCAAGATGCTAAAAAAGGTTTTAGGCAAAATCTTTTACTTATTGTCTAAGGCCCAGATGAAAGATGACATCTATTTGAACAGCCAGAGCAGAATTTGCTGATACTGCACTACTGGTATCTCAGATTTCCCTCATGGTTTTAAGACATTTACGTGACATATCTGCTCTGGTCTTCTCTTTCCAGTTTACCTTATTTGGTAGCTTGCATCACTCATTTTTCTTACCACCTTAAAGGGTCCTTCCAACTTTGCTAGGAAATTATTTTCAGCAGCGGGAGCCAATACAAAACGTTGTCCTCTGTTTTAATCTTCCATAGTCAGGCATTTTACTGCACACACTGTTGCATCTTTTCTGATTTTTGCAGAAGTTCCATAGTTATTGACATAATTACTCGCTTATACTCTCACCCCAAGTTTCCCTTGATATTGTCCAGCAAGCCTCAGGGACATCTGCCATATAGCAACTTAAATGGAGTAAATCCTGCTGGAGCATGGGGCAAGTACACATGGAAGCAAATTATCCCTATTCATGTCATCTATGGCCTTTGTTTAGCATACATCATAGACTTTCTTTAAAGCACTCTACTAATCTATCTGTTTGAGGGTGATGCACCAACGTTTTTAACTGCTTACAATTTATAACAGTTGGAAAGCCAGTGCGTTCCCCAGTCAAAAATGTTCATTGACCTGTAATATTTAATTAAACTTCCTGTACTGAAGAAAAGTGACACTAGCTCTTTAGCTACCGACTTAGCATTGGCTTTTATCAGGAGTACCATTTCAGAAAACTTAGTGGCATAATCAATAACTAGAATGTTCTGGTAGCCATTTGTAGATTGTACCAATGGACCTAGGAGATCCATGGCTAACCACTCAAATGAAACTTCATTAACAAACAAAGGTATCAGTGAACATCTGAACCTATATGCAGTGCTATCTTTTGCCATTCTAGAAAAGGGTGGGCTTTGCTTAGACGTGAATGAACTCGGGGATGAACATTGAACTTCATACTTTTTCCCAATACACAAATGTCCCCTAGCCTACAAGTTTATGCAACTTCAGAGGTACTACATACAGAAATAAGGGGATGCAGAGGAGGGCACAGCCTTATTGCAAAACTAATTTTTTTCTCTTTTGTGTTGTTTGGTGCATTAACATGCTGATTTGATGACTTTTGTTTAGATAATACAGCTGCAAATTTTTATATCTCAACTAAGGGAGAGGCAATATTTCATAATAAACACGCATTACATAATTTACTACATGTATAAATATGAATAGGGAACATGTGGGCTCCAGGGGTTTGAACTCATCTGCAGTAGAGTTGTAAAAGTTATATAAGGAGCTTCAAACATAAAGCTCGCCTTCTCTCTCTCTTTTTTTTTGGTCCCTTCTGACCTCATCCTACTGGTCTGCCCCCCACTCCAGTCCATGCCAGGTCTACCAGCCATGCTCCTACCCCAAGATTACTCCGGTATTGCTGGGGGTAGTCGTGGATCCTAAGGGCACCCACATGGCTTGGCAATCTGTGCTTCCATCCTGAGAGGATCTCTTATATGCTCTGCCCACTTCCTTTCACTATCCCCATGTTCGACTATGTCCAAGGGCAACTCCACCCTTTTGTACTACACCTCCCCTTAGGGACTCCAACCCAGAATGGGCATGCCCATTCCTCCCTGCCACGCTATCACAGAAGCCAGTAATTGAACCCAGGTTCCCTGGGCTGTAGTCAGAGCTTTAACCCTCTAGCAAGCAGCCCAAAGCTAAAGATGTCTTAACCCTAACCGCAGTACCTAGTTAACAAGAGATTTAAATGTTTAACAAGTTGCCCACCAAATGTCTGCAATCAGCCATCCTAACAGGCAGGCTTAAAAAAGTAGACAAATAACTGTGAAGAATGGATGCCTTAAAGAAGGGCCTAGCTCTATGCTGCAAGTCTGAAACAGTAGCTCCACCCTTCCTTTCTTTAAGGAATATTCATGGTTACAGTAGAGTACTTCAAATATGATCCCCCCCCCCCCCCAGCTTTTACATTTTCACAAAGACCAAGCACCTCTTTTCATTTCAGAAATGCTTTTTCTAAGGCAGAAGTTCAAAGGTGTGTGCTAGGCTAACGGACCTGGAGCCTATATAAGCCTAGCCCAAGTAGATTCCCTGGCATCATGCCACCCAAAGTTAGTTCCCCGTGCCTCTGTCAAGCAAGGCCTCTGAAGTGATCCTCGGGATGAACTTCCTATTGCCCATCCACTTGTCAAGATTTCTCTTAAAGAGGGCCAGTGAAATGCTCTGTTTGACGTGAATGGGAAGTTTGTTCCAGAGTATGGGAAGTCTCTGGGTTAGGAACCTGTCCCTCCAGCATGTTCTGTTTATTGTGGTAATGAGGTTTAGGTCCCTGGAGCGTGTGGCAAGGAGGGATTAGGATTTCTTTAGGTGTAGCATATCTACCAGCTCTGGGTCAGACATGGCTTTGTAGGTCAAGCATAGATCACTTCTAAGGAAGCGATAAGAGACCGAGTATAGATTGAGTTTTTTGAGTCTGTCCGTATAGGGCATGTGTCCAAGGCCCAAGATCCTCTTAGTGAGGTATTTTTGTGGCCTTACCAGTTGTTGTATGTGTCTAGTGAGGTACATACCAAATGAGGTGTTGTATTCTACAACAGGTCTAATGAGGGACGAGTAGAGAGGGATGACCTCTTTCTTCTTGGATGAGAAACCTTTTGTAATGAGATGTGTAACAAAGAAGGACTTTGACTACAGTGGCAATGTGGTTATCAAAGGGGAAGTTGCTGTCAACCTGTGTCCCCAGGTCTCATCACACCTCTTCAGTGTTTAGTGGAATACAGACTATGCGGTAGTTCATGGGCACCACATTTTTCCCAAAGGGAATGACAATGCACTTTTTGGCATTGAGCTTAAGGCTGTGATTCTGGCACCAGTCACTGGTGTCAGTGAGGCCTTTCTGTAGAATATCTACATCATCTGGAGAATCGATAATGGCTCCCAGTTTGCAATCATCTGCGAACTTGGTCAGCCAGAGTCCCTTTGTGCTGGCTTGAACTTCAGAGAAGTAGATGCCAAACAGGAGAGGACCTAGGACCGATCCCTGTGGGACACCACTTGTAAATGGTCGGTAATCAGATTTGGAGTCCGCTACTTTCACAGTGTGGGTTCTATCAGTGAGCCAGTTGGCAACCCATCTGGTGACAGAGGGGTTTATGGGGTCTGTCTAGGATTCCTGAGTGAGGGATGGTGTCGAAGGCCTTGGCAAGATCTAGGTTGGCCGTGTGAACTACCTTGCCCTCATCCACAGCTCTGGTGACAGACTCAAAGAAGTCTATCAGGCTGAGCAGGCATGATCTACCTTTCACAAACCCAAATTGCGCGGGGTCCAGAGTTTGGAGATTCCCTATGTCCTTATTTAAAAAGTCCATGATGATGCGCTCCACAGCCTTACCTATCAGACTCAGGCTAATGGGGCAGTAGTTCCCAGGGTCTGTAGTCGCTCCTCCTTTGTGGAGTGGGATGACCATAGCAGTGCGCCATTCGGTATGAACAAAGCCTGAAATTAGGCTGTGATTGAACAGGATACTCAGGTGTGGTGCCAGTTCACTTTGTAATTCATGTAGAACACAGCCAGGGATATTATCAGGTCCCATGGAAGCTGTATTCTTTGCTTTGGACAGTGCATTTTGTACCTGTATAGCCATGATAATAGGGACTTGGCATTTCTCAGGAATTATTTAGGCCCTTTAGGGGGTGAAAGGGGAGTAAAGTTCGCACTGAACCTGTCGGCCAATATGGTGGCAATATCAGTTCGTTCTGTATATATATATTACCATTGTGCTGCAACTCAGAGCAGATCTGAGTATTGCCATGTAGATTCTTGACATAACTATAGAATGCCTTGTGGTTGCCTTTAGAATCTGCAGCAATTTTTTTTCGTAGCTAGCTTTAGAGGATTTGATGATGAATCTCAGTTTTTTGCTGAGGCTGACAAGGGAGTTTTTCCAGTCTTGGGACTTCACCCTTTTCTGCAACAGTTTTTTCCTTCTGTTGTAGTGTTTATGGTGGGGGACCACCAGATCGGCTTCCTTTTTTTGGAGGAGAGCATCTTGGTTCTGTTTGGTATGGTCATTTCCATGCACTTTTGTATGTCCTCATACAGTGCATTGGTGCAGGATTCAGTCATGTACCTATTTTCCATTTGCATGGGTGTCATGAAGTTAGCCACCTCTGTTTTTAGAAGTCCAAAATTAGCTTTGGAGAAGTTTTTTTTACAGTGGCTTCCTTTTGGGGGGGGGGTGAGAGTGGGATGTGGATATCCATGGTAATTAGCTTGTGGTTAAATCTGACCAGGGAGGAGTTGATTACTGGTGTAGAGCAACAATCACCCATGTTAGTAATGACCAGGTCAAGGATTTTTCTACCTCTGGTGGGGGTAAGAATGAGTTGGACCAGGGCATTGGAATTAATAAATTCCAGAAAACATTGAGCAAGTGTGTTTGTACATGAGTAAATTTTCCCAGTTAATGGAGGGGTAGTTAAAGTCTTCCAATATAAGGGTATTGGGTTGTACCCTAATATTTTTCCAGTGCGTTTAGGAATGTGGAGTGGATGTCTTGGGATATGGTGGGGGATCTATAGCAGGCTACAACCCGGATTGTAGTTTTACCCAGTGTTTGTTGTACCTGAAGAATCTCTGATGTGTTATGTTGGGCTACTAGTCTGGAGGTCTGCATATCCTTTATAAATATGGAGACACCACCACCTTTAGTGGTTTGGTCCAGGGGCCGAAAGGTGTGATATGAATTGTAGCCTGGTAGTGCTGGGGTGTTTTCTGGAGGCTTGAACCAGGTCTCAGTCACTGCACAGATGTCGACGTTCTCCATTTTAAGGAGTGCTTTGGGCGAGTGCATTTTGAGATTTAGACTTCTAGCATTGAGTAGCACTACACTCAGATTTTGTTTGCTTGTAGCTGTTATGGTGGTAATTTTGTCTTCAGGACATTGTCTAAAAAAAGGTACTATAGGGTGGCAATAGCTTTGGCCAGTATCCAGAATCCGTGGGATGACAAGTGCATGCCATCTTGGGTGAAGTATTGAGGTCTGTTGATCACATCATCCCAGGCAGACAGATACTGGATCCCCTTAGAATGACACCAGAAACTTAGCCAATTGTTGAAGTCTATCATTTTCTGCTTGTACTGTGGTATCATTCTGGGTGACAGTAGGATGCCACTCAGAGCTAGTGTCATACCTGCCTGGGCTACAAGATCCAAGAGCTCTTCTATGTCTCTTTTCATGTAGTCCAGGGAAGTACGTCTCAGGTCATTCACACCAACATGGACAATGACAGTCATTTTTGTACCAGTTATGGAGTGACCCAAGTGCGTGCGTTACATGGCGGATCCTGGCACCAGACAGGCAGCCAACCGTAACTTTCTCCTTATTCAACCTAGTGAATGGGACCTCAGTGTACCTTACTATTGAGTCACCTATGACTAGGTGTATTGGAGAAGTTGTTTTGCCTTAGGGGCTTTGGTTGAGTGGCACACTGTTTATGTGAGCTGTGTCTCATGGTTTATGCTGGGATGTGGTGGTTGTTTGCATTTCTGCCTCAGAGGTCTCTGTTGTTTGGGCAGATTTTTATTGAGAGACTCCGCAAAGGTAGGTGTGTGTTTTGTGTTACTATGTGAGGGTTGTGGTGGTGTATGTTCCGGAGGGCTGTGTGTTGAATGTGGTGTGGCGCAGGTGTTAACCTTCTCCTCTTGACTGGCTAATCCAGTCTTGTCAGGAAAGTGCTTGGCTTCCAATTTAGCTATATATGTGCATCTCTCACACGTCATAGGTAAGATTCAGTTCATGTTAAACTGCTCGCCTTCTACTCCCTTTCTCTGGGACATGGCATACCAAAAGAGAATCCAGCACTTCATATGTGCACAAAGTTCTCAGATATTGATTTAGAAATTAAAATACCTTCAGAGTCACTTTGATTTTCCTTTTGATAATTAGCCATAAAGTCACACTGTTTTCACTAAATATCCCAGGAGGCTTCCATCATACACATTTCTCAAGGCACAATCAACACTAGAGAAAAAGCCACCTAGAGGATTTGTTTGCATTAGTATGCAATTCACTCACAGCTGCAAATACACAACTACCTAGAACACTACCAAATGTTAACGTCTAGAATTTCATGTTTACAAATCTACAGGCTTTGAGGCTGCAGCTCTACAAGCTGTTCTGTTCTATTTTTAAAACTTTTCCCATATCTCCCCCCCATCATTTTGTTAAATCACTGCAAAAGAATAGTTGCATATAAAATACAACGTTAATGACTTTACCACAGTTCTTGACAACCCAAACAGTTGCCTCAAAACTTGTTGCTGGAGGCATCCTTTCTCACTCTTCCACATGCCTAAACAATGAAAGACTGTGCTGGTACTACTTCTGCAAATACTGACTACGTTTCCTAGGGTCCCTCAGTACCTGCTTTCCAAGTTCTACCTCTAACTAAGCAATTCTGACACACAGTTGGATGAACTAGTTGCTGTCCCAGACACTTAAGCATGATTCCACTACCTGGCAGTTGCATGTTTTAAGAGTGTTGACATGATGAAGGATATAATCTCTAAAACATACCATCACAATAAATTCATGCACAACCATTTCCATTCTAAACATCTACTAGTTCAAAATACAGCATACAGAAACATTTGAGAGACTACCTACCTTATGTCTGAAAGGCAAACATCTCTGAAGTTTTACACGTAGACAAAGGCCTGAAATAAAAAGGAACTACATTAGTTGCATGCTCAAACTAACATAAATCATGAAGTCATGCATGCAGTCTAATCACCACAGTCTGTGAACCTGTATATCAGTTCAAGAAAGGACACCCTAAATTTGACCCAACAGTATGCATGGTCTAGAAGAGTGCAGTTATGATTGTCACAGCACTTACATTATTATTCAATCAGACACCACAGTGAAAGAAACTCCAGTGACCTGTAGATATATGCTTTCATTGATGCCATACAATGCCATCATCTGCATAAGAATGCTCCCAACCCAGATCTAAATACAACCAACACCGATACAAGATGGATGACTAAGCACCTCTACTCACTATCAGTGTAAGGCCTACAACTAACCCTCAAACTATTCCACTCTTCAAGGTAAGATAACTGTCTCCAGGATTCTAGACCAAACAGCATAGTCTTAGTGTAACACCAAATTTAACCACAAACACAGACTACTGTTAGCAGTGACAATCTGAGTTGGACAATTTGGTGGAGGTGCCTTATTGTAAGGACTATCCAGTCTGTACCCCTTTAGTCCATTTCTCCCGATATGCATTCAATAAAGCATATGGCACACATGCATACCTCCCATCTGTACCGGATTACTCATTTTTTACAGAGTTTTGGGGTCCAAATAATGGGGTGCCACGATTCCCGAGTGGCACCCCTTCATTTATGATTTTTCCCAGCCGTTTTGAAATTTTTGTTTCTTTCACGTTTGAGCAGACGCCGTCACGTGCACAATGACGTCAGCTCCATCAGCCTGTCGGAATTGAGCTCAAGGGCTTATGTGCCTGCATTTCTGTACTGTTTGAATGGATTTCCAGCTGTCTGCGAGCGGGGAAGTGCAGATGGATTTATTTCAGCTAGGCATTTGAGCTGCTTTATTTTCTTGTATTTATTTGCTGCAGAGTCTTATTTATTTCCAGGGTCTTAAGGTATTTGTCGGCGCATTAGTGCTGCTTTATTTTCTTGTATTTATTTGCTGCTTTCGGAGCGAAGTCCGTAGATAGTCAGAGGAAGAGACAGAGCCCATGGCAGACTGTTGTCACAACAAGCTAAAAAATAAAGTAAGAATGGCCATGGGAGTCAAAAATGGTGACTGTTTTTGGAATGTACGTGTAAGGAGTGAGAAACTGCAGTGGTATACATATTAAACAAGTGCTGACAGGTAGCAGAAATGTGAGCCCCCGCATTGTGGCAACGGAGTGAAGAACGTGTCTTGCTCTGACTATCTACGGACTTTGCTTCTTGGTTTTTGCTGTGTTGCTTGGTTTTGGACTGCTTTCGGAGCGAGCTGCTTTATTTTCTTGTATTTATTTGCTGGTGCAGAGCTTTGTTTATTTCCAGGGTCTTAAGGAAGGTATTTGTCAGAGCAGGGTGTGTGTGTGTGTGTGTGTGTGTGTGTGTGTGTCTGTAAATGTTTGCAAAGCAAGCAAGGAATCATTGCACAGCTTACATATGGGCGAAGATTTGTGTTACTTTTGCTATATATATAGCTGGCAAAGTTGCTAAAATATTATCCTTTGCTTGGCAGTATTTGTCCTGCACTGCAGCAAAATATGACATTTGCATATTCAAAATAAAACCTATAATTACAATTGCAAGTTTTAGACTTATAAAATAAATGTCATTGTTTCAAAGACAATGGCCAAATCACACATCTCCACATAGATTTCTGTATTTCTTACATACATTTGATTGCATTAAGGACACCGGAATTATGATGTCAAACAACTTGATTAATATCAAGCTATAACCTGTTTACTTTGAAAATGATTGTGTGACTCTGTTGCTGCTAGGTCTGTGATTCAGAAACATGTGTAAAACAATCACACTGAGGATACACCTGGTGGCTAGAGGTACTCAGGCTCAAACTCTGTACCATGAGTACAGGTAAAAAAGAGCCTAAAGTCCCTAGCCACCACCACTTGTGCATTTATGCTTCATGTTTTTGTTCTGTTCCTCATTAAATCTGAGGTTTTAAGGATTTTTGTGGCAAATCACTGAAGGATTGAATTCACTAAATAATGACAGACATTTGAATTTCCAACTTCATATTCTTCAGAAAATAAATGGTAACACAAAACCTTTTATTTTAGCAATTTTCTAAGTTTATAAGATCAGTATTTGAAATTTGTCCCTATTTCGGGGCTTTATTCCACTCATTATTCATCCAGATTTTTTGTGCTAAGAGGTTTAGCGGTATGGTGATAAGTGAGAACTGAATTCACTAAATGATAGCCATTTAAGTTTCAGCTTTCCTTTCAGAAATCCACTGATTTGGCATAGTGGTATGTTGCTGTGACTGTAGTGCATAAGGTCCTGGGTTCAAGTCTTGCCAATGAAATGCATGGTGGTAACACAACATTTTATTCTAGCGACTTTACAAAATTATACAAGCAATGTTTAAAATGTGTCCCTGGTTTTTGGCCTTTTGTCCCCCCTTCCCTTTTGGGTATTCCCGTTAGGGGTCACCACAGCAGATCATTTGTTTCCATTTCTTCCTGTCCTCTGCATATTGCTCTGTCACACCAACCACCTGCATGTCCTCTCTCACCACATCTATACACCTCATCTTAGAAGTTCCACCTTTCCTCTTACCTGGCAGCTCCATCCTTAGCATCCTTTTCCCATTATACCCAGCATCTCTCCTCAGCATGTCCAAACCAACGCAATCTCACCTCTGACTTAGTCGCCAAACCATCCAACTTAAGCTGACCCCCTAACATACAAATTCGCAATCCTGTCCATCCTTGTCACACCCAGTGCAAATCTTAACATCTTTAACTCTGCCACTTCCAGCTCTGACTACTGCCTTTTTGTCAATGCCACCATCTCCAACCCATACAACATAGTGGTCTCACTACCCTCTTGTAGACCTTCCCTTTCATTCTTACTGGTACCAGTCTGTCACAAATCACTCCTGATGCTCTTCTCCACCCATTCCACCCTGCCTGTACTCTCTTCTTCACCTCTCTTCCACACTTGTTGATCCCAAGTACTTAAACTCATCCACCTTCGCCAACTCTACTCCCTGCATCCTCACCATTCCTCTATCCTCCCTCTCATTCACACACACATTCTGTCTTAGTCCTGTTGACCTTCATTCCTCTCCTCTCTCCACCTCTCCAGGGTCTCCTCAAACTGGTCCCTACTCTCACTACAGATCACAATGTCATCTACAAACATCATAGTCCATGGGGCCTCCTGTCTGATCTAGTCTGTCAACTTGTCCAACACCATTGCAAATAAGAAAAGGCTCAGAGCTGATCCTTGATGTAATCCCACCTCCACCTTAAACGCATCTGTCACTCCCACTGCAGACTTCACCACTGTCCCACTATCCTCATACATATTCTGTACCACTCTTACATACTTCTCTGCCACTCCTGACTTCCTCATACAATACCACAACTCCTCTCTAGGCACCCTATCATACGTTTTCTCCATGTCCACAAAGACACAGTGCAACTCCTTCTGACCTTCTCTATATTTCTCCATCAACACTCTCAGAGCAAATATTGCATCTGTAGTGCTCTTTCCCAGTATGAAACCATACTGATCACTAATCATCACCTTCCTTCTTAACCTAGCTTCCACTACTCTTTCCCATAACTTCAAGCTGTGATCAGTTTTATCCCTCTGCAGTTACTACAGCTCTGCACATCACCCTTATTCTTAAAAATAGGTACCAAAACACTTTCTCCACTCCTCAGGCATCCTCCGACTTTCCAAGATTTCATTAAGCAATCCGGTTAAAAACTCCATTGTCATTTCTCTTAAGCACCTCCATGCTTCCACTGGACCAACAGCCTTTCCATTTCTCATCCTCTTCATAGCTGTCCGTACTTCCTCCTTGCTAATCTGTTTCACTTCCTGATTCACTATCCCCACATCATCCAACCTTCTCTCTCTCTCCCTCTCTTCATTCATCAGCCCATCAAAGTACTTTCCATCTGCTCAACACACACTCTTCGGTTGTGAGTATATTTCCCTCACTATCCTTCATCACCCTTACCTGCTGCACATCTTTCCCAGCTCAGTCCCTCTGTCTCCCTCTTTAGTGTCCAACCCTTCATACAACTCTCCACATGCCTTATCCTTTGCCACCTCTCTCTCTGCCATGGTCCTCATCTCCTTATACTCCTTTCTACTTTCTTCATCTCTCTGACAATCCCACTTCTTCTCCAGCCTCTACCTCTGTATAATCTCCTGTACTTCCTCATTCCATCACCAGGTCTCCTTGTTCTCCTTCCTCTGTCCAGATGTCACACCAAGCACCTTTCTAGCGGTCTCCTTACCATCTCTGCTGTAGTGACCCAGCTATTCAGTAGCTCTTCACTGCCCCCCAGTGCCTTTTTAACTCTTCCCTGAGCTCCACCTCACAATCACCCTTTTTCAACTTCCACCATTTGATCCTTGGCACTGCTCTCACACTTGTCATCCTCTTCTTGATCACCAACATCATCCTACAGACCACCATTCTATGCTGCCTAACTACACTTTCCCCTGTCACCACTTTACAGTCTCCAATCTCCTTCAGACTGGCCCTCCTGCATAGGATATAATCCACCCATGTGCATCTTCCTCCACTCTTGTACATCACCCTATGCTCCTCCCTCTTCTTAAAATATGTATTCACCACAGCCATGTCCATCCTTTTTGCAAAGTTCACTACCATCTGACCTTCTGCATTCCTCTCCTTAACACCATACCTGCTCATCACTTCCTCATCCCCTCTGTTCCCTTCATACCAATATGCCCATTGAAATCCACTCCAATCACCAGTCTCTCACCCTTGGGTACACTCACCACCACCACGTCATCCAACTCACTCCAAAATTTTTCTCTCATCCATCGCACACCCAACTTGTGGAGCGCATGCACTAACAACATTCATCATTACACCATCAATTTCCAGCTTCATAAACATCACTCTATCCGACACTCTTTTCACCTCCAAAACACTCTTGCCATACTGTTTTTTCAAGATAACCCCTACCCCATTTCTCCTCCCATTCACACCATGAAAGAAGAATTTGAACCCACCTCCTATACACCTGGCCTTACTCCCCTTCCATCTGGTCTCTTGCACACACAATATATCAACCTTCCTTCTTGCCATCATATCAGCTAGCTCTCTCCCTACACCAGTCATACTGCCAACATTAAAAGTTCCTACCCTCACTACTACACTCCTAACCTTCCTCCTCTCTTTCGGCTTTCGGGCATGCCTTCCCCCTCTTCTTCTCCTTCGGCCAACAGTAGCCCAATTTCTGCCAGCACCCTGTTGGTTAACAGTACTGGTGGTGGTCGTTGTTAGCCCAGGCCTCGACCCCCCCACCCCACCAAAAAGCACTGAAATTGAAAATAAGTGCGATAAGCTGTGCAACATGCCTATGGCTTACACTATTGTCATATATATATATATATATATATATATATATATATACACACATACATATATACAGACATTGTGTGTGTGAGTGTGTGTGTGTGTGTGTGTGTGTGTGTGTGTGGAAATAGACTTTTATAATGGAAATGTTCTGAACTGGGCAGTTTTGTCATTATTGGTTCATGCATTTTGTTTCATTGCCTACTGGGAAAATGTTGACAAAATAAATTTAAAATGTGCTCTGACTCAAGTCTATTAAATTATATTCCTTGTATAATACAGCATACTTGTTAAAGTCAGGAAGGAGTATCAAAGAACACATGTATGTTTCTTATTTTGTGTGCAAGGGGCCTATGATTTGAAAACAGCTAAAGTTAATCTTTATCCACCACTGGCCAGATGCATTTTCTTTGATGTGGTGTGGGTTTCAAAGCTGTTTCAATGAATGTGAGTTTGAAGGGCAGAGAAGTTTTAATGCCAAGTATATTTTCATTGTGAGAGACAGTATTGCATTGTTTAGCAGATATCTATTCGTGTGCATTGTGCTATAAAATGTAAAAATAAAAATAAAATCCACAGCAGGATGCATACATTAGTGTTTATGGTAAATGGGATGAAATAGCCAGGTAATGGGACATTGGAATGGCTGCAGGGGGACTCTGGTGCCATATTTTGGTTGTCTGTTCTTCAGTTTGTGTTTGAAAGTTGGTATCCTACAATTCCATTGGAGTGGGTGGGGTTACCTAATTATGTATGCAAATGTTACATTAATTAGTGTACAGATTTGTACCCATTTTTCATGGGCCTTGTCCAGATTTTTGATGTTTCCAAGTTGAGAGGGATGCACACATGGCACTAATTATATACAGCACTGACAAACAACAAAACCCTAACCAAATGTTTTGTTGCTGGCTTGTCCACAAGCTCCCTTCTACAGATGGAATAAACAATTAGGATACCCATGCCCTCCAATCTTCCCACATGAGAAGTTCTATAGCTCCTAGTCTCAGTCAGCAGCTCAGACAGATGCCACGATTCTATGCCAGTAGTTATACCAGATAAACTATTTCTGAAACAGTAAACTCTGGCTTTGCACCAAAGGGTCTCTTCAATGTCTGCCAAAAGTTTCCAATTAAGACCCTCACAAAAGCTGAAAAAATTAAAGTAAATCATTAGGTTACAATAACAATGCATACAATTTATACAAATTGATTCTGCGTCAATGTGCCACAGTAATCTGAAATGAGAGGATGTGAAATTATGGCCAACATGCAAATGCGGACTACTGTTACAATACATAAAAATGGTCTTCTTAAGGGATGTCATACAATGTCTACTTATATGCTGCCCAGTAACAATGACAGGCTATGTATTCTGTATGACAAAAGGCTATGTCTAGCCAAAAAAAAAAAAAAAACTGAAGATATAGTGCCATCACCAAAACATGTCTTGAAATGATCGGGTACTAGTCCTGACTCCACAGCACTAAGTCAGCATGTGTCCCATTTCTATTCACAGCTTTAGTGTAATACCATCACAAAAGGTAAGTAAAACTTGAATATCCAGAAGCAGTACAAAGGCCGACTCAAAGAAATAACAGATTATACGGCAGCAGAAAATCAGGAGTTCTTACAATGATTTTATGAGGACAGAGTTATTAGGTGTCAATGGTGATATGTTGGTATACATTAAAAAGACCAAAACACCAGGACTGGAATGACGCCATGGGAACATACTAATTCATCAACTGCACTATTTCTGAGCACCGTTTTGCCAAATTGAAATAAATGAATCCCGATTTGCTTAACAATCCTCATATACTAGGTCCACAGATGCGCAATGTTGGGAGTAAACAAATACTTCAGTGACCACAAAGTTAGTTTATTCAAAACTGTGGGGGTGCCCACCCAAAAAAAAAGTTTTGTTTTTTTTTTAATTTCATTAATTCTTTGATTTGGTCAATAGAGTGTCAGCTCCATTTTTTTTTACAATTATGCGGAGTGCATTTTGGTGGACTGCATCTACTGCAATGTATCCACATCGTATAAGGTATCACATAGTCTCATATCACAGGAATCATAGAAAATACAAGGCTATCAAACCAGAGGCCTTGTGTTCCTTGCCAATAGCTACTCACAAACTCTTGTCAACCTTTTCAAGGAAGGCAAGGTCCACAAGTTCTGGAGCATATTTTAAAGGTACCCACCCAACTGTCAAAGCCATGTCTGACTGCAGATATGGAATCATACTGCTTAACGTGCAAGAAGAGAAGAGAATAGAACAACGGGAGGTGTTGGGTGATGAACCTATTCAGTTTATTTATTCCCTGATGTAGACTGAGATTTCCTGTAGTACTGGTTGCACTATTTGACACAATGAGAAAAAGGAGATCTTGGGCAACAGAATCACTGAGGGCACAGAAAGCAAGGAGCATATCTCCCCTCAACAGTCTATATGACACTAAGTAAAGGATGAGTAATTCTAGCCTTTCCTGGTAGCAAAGATTTTTTGAGAACCAAGAATATTTTTGTTAAGAACTTCTATGGTCTTTTTGAGGTTTTTGATGCATGCCAAAAGACAGCCTATATTCTATAATACATCTAACCAGGGTAGATGATACCCTATATTCTACTACAATATATCTATATTCTGCAATAGATCTAACCAGAGCAGAGTACAAGGCAATCAATAACTTCCTTGGCTTTGGAAGAGAAGCCCTTGGTTATTAGCACTGATATACAGAAGGATTTCCTGAGTATGGTCACTACATGGTTATCAATAAACAGAGCCATCTACCCAGGTGCCCAAGTCTCTGAAGACAGATTCATTGGAAATGGGGAAATCACTCATGCAGTACATGGTAGCAATTTATTTTTGCAAGAGATGATACTGCATTTCTCAGCATTTAGTTTAAGCCTTTTCTCAGGGCAATGGATGTTAACATGTGATAGTTTTGTTTGAAGGGAATTTGCATAATTTGTGAATTTGACTACACCCAACTTGCAGTCATCATGATACTTTTTCAGTGTTGAGATCAAAATGCCAAAAAGGAAGGATGGACCCCTGGGGAATGCCACTGGTTACCTTTCCCTTAATTGAGGAGGCATTAAATTACCCTGACATTAAGCTTTCTGTTCTTCAGCCAGCTTGCAACTCATCTGAGCAAAGAGCTATGGTTAAGACTATTAGGGTGTTTACAATCCTATCATCTGGTATGACATCCAATCTGCTAGACGCAGGTAGACAGCATGAATAGTGGGATGGATCACTGTCCATGTCCTGTATGACCTTTTGAAAGACGTTCATAAGACTGACGAGGCTTGACTTGGGTTGAGCCTGTTTAATTTTTTTTTTAACTCAATTTTTATTTCCAATAACAAATTAAATAATTGAACACTTGCATCACAATGTAAAATTCTACTAAATAAATAACTATATAAATATCTACATCAGGCCTGAAAAGTAAAGCAATGAAAGAAAACCAATATGATAGAATGTACGCAGATTGACATAAAGAATTAAAAATTACATATTCATCAGAGAGAGATGGAGTTCATTTGTTACATAAATGGTTATACATTTTTTAGCGATTGCTAGCATCATCCATCATAAAATACAGGTTGTCCCTCTTCAAATAGAGCCCTTCATTTGCATTTAGTAAAATTAGAACTTTGGATAGTGTAAACAAATCTGTAAATAGATCTTTCAAAAAATTATCAACACTCCAGAACTAAGCATTCTTCTCTGCAGAAATTTCCAGGTATATATTGTCCAGTGTTGCAACCAAGAGGTTAATTTAACAGAAAGTAAAATATTACCTTTATTTTCTAGAGATAAGCATAAAGTCCTCCTTAGTAGTCTTGAGGCAATGCTTTATAAACATAACTCTCAAAATGGAATCATCAAAACTCTGGACAAGGCCCATGAAAAATAGGTACAAATCTGTATGCGGATTAACATAAAATTTGCATACATACTGACAACCCCGCCCACTCCTATGGAACTGTGGGATAACCTTCAAACGCAAACTGAAGAACAGACAACCAAAATATGGTACCAGAGTCTCGCCTGCAGCCATTCCAATGTCCCATTACCTGGCTATTTCACCCCATTAACCATAAATACTATGTACATACTGCTTTACATCTAAAATTATTATTTGGATTTTATTTTTACATTTTACAGCACAATACACAAACACGAATAGGTATCTGCTAAACAAAGCAATACTGTCTCACAATGAAAACAGACTTGGCATTAAATCTTCTCTGTCCTTGAAACTCACAGTCACTGAATTAGCACTGAAACCCACACCACATCCAAAGAAAATGCATCTGGCCAGTGGTGGATAAAGATTACTTTTGGGCTGTTTTCAAATCATAGGCCCCTTGCACACAAAACAAGAAACATACATGCATTCTTTGATACACCTTCCCGACTTTATTAAATTATATTCCTTGTATAAAACAGCAGACTTGTTAGGACTTAAGTTAGACTGCATTCTAAATTTATAGTTTGAACATTTTTCCAGTAGGCAATGAAACAAAATGCATGAACCAATAATGACAAAAACTGTCCAATTAAGAACATTTCCATCATAAAAGTGTAAATATATAAATAGAATGACAGTAGTGTTAGCCATAGGCATACTGCACAGCTTCTTGTACTTATTTTCAATTTCAGTTTTTTTGTTTAGGGGGGGACAAAAGGGCAAAAACCAGACACACATTTTAATCACTGCTTGTATAATTTTGGAAAGTTGCTAGAATAAAACACATTACCACCATGCATTTCACTGCCAAGTCTTGAACCCAGGACCCTGTGCACTAGAACAACATACCCCTATGCCAAATCATCAGCTTCTTGAAAGACAGACAAACTTAAATGGCCATCATTTAGTGAATTCAGTTCTCACTTCTCACCATAGCTCTCAACCTCTTAGCACAAAAAACCCAGACAAAGCCAATAATGGGGGAATACAGCCCCAAAATAGGGACACATTTCAAATACTTAACTGATCTTATAAACTTAGAAAATTGCTAGAATAAAAGGATTTGTGTTACCATTTATTCTCTGAAGAACATGAAGTCTGAAATTCAAATGCCTATCATTACTTAGTGAATTTAATCATTCAGTGCTTTGCAACAAAAATCCTTAAAATCACAGACTTGAGGAACAGAACAAAAATATGAGGAATGAATTCACAAGTGGTGGCAGCTAGGGACTTTAAGCTCTTTTTACCTTGTACCTAAGGTACAGGGGCACAGACACACCACTCTGCCCGGAACCCATCTGGCTCACTCTGCAGTTGTAAAACAAATCCATAACGGCACAACTGGCAGTCCGTTGAGCTTAAATCCATATGGCACAAACAACTCCTTGAAACGGCAGACCCAGTATTCAAACAGATGCGCTCCCACGCACACCCCTTGAGCTTAATTCCGACAGGCTGACGTCATCACACAAATGATGATGTCAGCTCCAAAAAGAGCGAAAATTAAAAAGTCTAAAAACTAGATGAAAAAATAGGAAATGAAGGGGTGCCACTCAGGAATCATGGCACCCCATTACTGAGACCCCAAAACTCTGTAAAAATAGAGTAATTCGGGATGGTTGGGAGGTCTGTTCACAAATTACGATTACTGTATACAAATTCAGACACGTTATAAATCTTGGTTTATCTTTAAAGCTTTAAAGGAAGAGTTATTAATTATTCTGCATAGATCTTGAGAGTATGTTAGAACATTTTGTAGAAGTAACCAATCATGAGATGACAATTTAAAGTGTGCCATAACATGCTGAATGTCTAATATTTTAGAATTTTGCATGCAGTGTTGCCAGCAAACAAAATTTGTGGAATCCCAAAAGATAATGTGTTTTGCATCTTGTCAAAAAAAAAAGTCTTTGTAATGCTGAAAGGAACAGATTCAAACCATATCTTGATATCCATATTTGCACGAAAACATTTTTTACAACTACTAAAGACAAAGTTAATAGAGTTAATTAGTAAGTGTTGATAAACTATACTGCATACTTAGACATAGGAGATATCAGAACGTATCAAGCTGGTCATTCAAAGATAAATTCATTAGGGACTGACTTTCATTTATTAATATGGTTAAATGTAGCAACTTCCAATTTGAGAAGTAAGTTGGGTCTATTCACTTTATAACAATTTTAGTTATGGAAGCCTTAATATAGGTTTCTCCATCAGGAAACTAATTCCTCCTTGATCCCATGGTCTAATATGATGTATAAAAGCAATTCTACTTCTGTTAGGGAACCACAGAATTTTTAATAAAAGTGTGTTTATATTCTTAAAAAGGCACTTCTCAGGTATCACAGATATGGCTTGTTTTATACATAAAATCTTGGGAAGATGCATCATCTTTATTAGTTGTAACCTACCTTCAAAGGGATAAATATTTTGTTCCACTTGCCTGTTTGAGTTTTGATTACATTTATATATTACTATAATTTACAGCTATTGTTTATTCTATGGTCTTGCATAAAATAATACCAAGTAATCAAGATAAGTTACTTGACTGCCAATAATATGGTTTCTACCAGCTTGTATTTTCTTTTTATTTAAGATCAAGAATTTTGATTTTAATTTATTGAAACAAAGACCAGAAGCTATTTGAATTTTTTTTATTAATGAATCTAACTCATCAAGAGCTATTTTTGAATTAGATAATGTAAGAAGGTCATCCGCAAATAACATTATTCTAGAATTGTACTGATATATATATATATATATATATCTCAATACCATTTATCTTTGGGTTGAGTCGTACTATTGTGGCAAAGAATTCAACAGCCATTGCAAACAGAACAGGTGACATTGGACACCTTTATTTAGTGCCGTTTGTTAAAAGAATGGACTCCAAAGTAAATGGTCCTAGTTTGACATAGGATGGATGCTTTTTTTACATATATTTGTTATGAGGGAAATAAAAGGAAGAAGGGAATGCAAATAGAGAATACCTTTAACAGATAATCACAGTTTAAAGAATCAAAGGTTTTTTCTATGTCTAATCCAATTATCAGGGTTTCTTGATTATCTCTATTTAAGAGTTCAGTAAGAGTTAGTACTCTCCTGATATTATCATACATATGTTTATTATGTATGAAAACAGCTGGATCTTCATTTATTATAGGAGGCAATGTAACTTAGGATGGACATAAATATTGTGTAGTTGTTATTTAGCAGAGAAATTCACCTGTAATAACTGCAACATTTAGGGTCTATTTTTTTTTTTTAATTGGGATAACCAAGGAGCATCTCCAAAAATGAGGTATAGTACAATGTGTTTGATCTTCCAATAATGTTCTATGGAAGAAAGAAGTAGATGAAGGAAAAAGTTAGTACATTTCTATAATGATGCCATCAAGTCCTGGAGCTTTGTTAGATTTACATTCTTTAATTCTGTCTGTGACTTCTTTATATGCAATTTGTTTTTGAAGATCCAGTTTTACATTTTCTGAATTTTCTTAAGACTAAAAGAGATATGATCAAAGTTTAAAGATCCATTTTGTAAACTCCCCTCTTCATAATGTCCTGTATAATGATGTTTAAAGGCAACAAGAAAATCTCATGTGTCAGACACATTTTTCCCCTCATGTAGCAAGTTGATAATACTATTGGCTTTAGACTGTACTGTTATCCTCACTGATAAGTTATGTATATGTTTATGTCTTGTGGCATAGGAATTTATTTTTAAACTTTCTAATGCCATACTAGTCTTGTGAGATAAGATTTCAATATATATTTTAAGTCTTCTATTTCCTTTTTATCATCTGGAGTGCTTTTAGTGTTGCTAGTTTTAAATTAATAATTTATTTATTTATTGCATTTGATTACCGGGAAAGTCCACTGGGTCTGACGAACCCATTTTCAGTGGAGGCAAAATTTTATATACATAAAATTTTGAAACACTGCAGTAAATAATAATTGCAGAAACGCTGCACAGTTATTTGTAGACAAAAAACTTTTCAAGACAAATTTTAAGACAATACAGTAATCATATGTAGTCAACATTATATACAATACAAGGAATAATAGATGTTTAGGGACATAGCAACTATTTGACCTTATACAATGAAGTGAGAGTAAGAGATATCCAGAGGTGACAGGCAAAGAGAAAGGGTGACAATCTGAAATAGTAAATAGTTAGGATAGGGAGAGTAGACGAAGTTTATGGGACATGGTATAGGGGAAGAAGAGATAGTAAGTTGGAAGGGTCATATTTTATGGTTATTGTAGCTACAGGAACAAAGCCATTGTGTAGTGAGATGAGATTTTAGTGATTTTTTAAAGGTAATGAGATTAGTGATTGCTCTAAGTCCAGGGGGGAGATTGTTCCATAGCTTGGAGACAGAAAAGGAGTATAACATATGTCCAGCTGAAAGCTTGGGTTTATCGACATTTAGTAGTAGTTTATTTTCAGATCTAAGTTGCCGGTTTGGGTGGTAGATGGTCAGTAAACTAGAGAGGGATGGACAGGCATCAGGGGAATTAATGAGTTTGTGGGCAATAGTAAGTTGTAGATATACTAGATGTTGGGGTAGTTCAAGCCAGTTGAGTTCTTGTAGTGTAGCACAATGATGGGTGGAGAGTTTAGCATTGGTGGCAAATTTGGCAATTTTGTTGTAGCATGAATTTAGTTTGTTTTTTAGAGAGGATTTTAAGTTTGTAAGGATGGGTGCCCCATATAGAAGGGTTGGAAGCAGGTATGCAGAGGTGAGAGTGTGTTTTGCTGGAGAAGTAAGAAAGTGGTTGTGTCTGTAAAGGGATCCTAGTTTCTGATGTTTTTTTTTTATGTTATTATTGATATGAAGGTCAAAGGTTAGGTTGTCATCAATGGTGACACCAAGCAGCTTAGTGTTGGGGACAACGTCTATGAAAATTTTATTTTGGGACTGGACAGTGAGTTCCGACTTATTTATTGGGAAGTTTTTGGTTGGAGTAAAGATAAGGAGTTTTGTTTTGTTGGGGTTTAGGGCTAGATGGTTCTGGGACATCCATGATTCAGCGGAGGAAAAAGCTTCTTGGGCAAGCTGTTGTAGTAGGGAGAAGATTTGGAGGAGCAGATGATAGTGGAGTCATCTGCATATTGTATTAGAGTAGAGTCTGAAAGACTAGTATGGTAGTCATTGATAAATATTTTGAAGAGGAGGGTTCCTAATATGGAGCCTTGTATTTATGAATGGAGAGAAGCAGTTTTGCCAGATGGTAGACTGTTGCTTGTTGGTAAGATAGTTAGTGAACCACTGGAGAGTAGAGGGAGATAGGTTAAGGTTGGCTAGTTTGAGTAGTAAGAGGGGGTGTGAGACTGTATCAAATGCTTTTGAGAGATCAAGAAAGAGTGCAGATACTATGGATCCAGAGTCACGGGCTCTGTTAACAGTGTCTAGGAATGAGATAAGGGCAGTGTTGGTACTATGTCCTGGTCTAAAGCCGTGCTGTGTGGGGGAAAGCAGTTGTTGTGTAACTAGGTGATTGAGTACCTGGGTTTGGATACATTTTTCGAGTATTTTTGAAATGGGGGAGAGTATGGCAATGGGTCTGAAGTTAGAAATGTCAGAGTTGTTGCCACCTTTGTGAAGTGGAAGAACATAAGCTTTTTTCCAGATATCGGGTATGCATGATTCTTGGATAGATCTATTGATGAGGATGCTGATGGTTGCAAGAATTCAGCAGGAAGGTTGTCAGGGACAATTGTACATGGTTTTAGTTTGAGAAGGATTTTTTTTTATAGTGGAGGTGGGTATGGGTGAGAGAAAAAAAGTAGGTATAGAAGTGGAAGGCAGATGAGAAACATTGTTGTTTGGTGGATTGGTGTCTATGGGAGGGAAGGTGGTAGTGAGTTTATTGATGGATTCTATGAAGTATGAGTTAGAGAGAAGCTAGCTCAGAGGGTGATTTGTCAGGGTTTGGGGATGGATTGTGGTGTGTCCCAGGGTGTAGAAGGGCAATGACTGCTTTATGGTAGTGTTGATTTTGAATTCTTTGGAAGTAGTCTTTTTTATTTTTAGTAACTAATTATTTGGCTTGGTTGCGAAGTTGTTTGTATAGAGTCAGGTTGGAATCTGTTTTATTTTTTTTGCCAGGATTTCCAGGCTTTGTCTCTAGAAGCCATGATTTTTTTTGTGGGCAAGGTAAGCCAAACAGCATGGTTAGCTTTTACTCTTTTTGTCTTTGATATTGAGAAATGTAGAGTTAAGGGACTCTACTGCTTAATTTATTTAAGGGATTCCAGTTGCTTTTGTACAGTACTGAGAACTGTGATAGATCTCTGGTATACTTATATAGATGTAAATTTGGTATACTGGTAGGCTTGCGTACCATAAATGCTGGTGAGTGGTCGCTGATACTATCTGGGAGTATACCTGAAGTGGAGATATTTTTAGGATCTGATATCATGCTCCAGAATAGAATTGTACATTTGCTATTTTGTTTGTTTGGTCTTGTGATATCTGAGATTAGTTGAGTGTAGGTGTGAAGGTTTAAGCCTAAGGTTGGTTTGTCATTGGAGATATCTGACCAGTTAATATTGACATCTCCTAGGATGATTGTTTCCTCAAAACCTGAGATTGCATGTTTTGTAATTCAGTGTCCCATTCTTTAATTTTGTTTTTAAACCATGTAAAAATTTTGCCATAGACATAAAGTTTTAATGAATCCCAGGTCATAACTACATTAATCTCGGTTGTATAATTAGTTTCTAGAAAAAATGGAGTTCAAAAACAAGCCAAGCTTTAAAATCTTTAATTATTATAATGCAAGCTTGAATTCTTGTTATAAAGGTTAATTGTTTATAATCTGTTTGAAACTTAAGAATGAGTGAGTTATGATCTGAGATGAGGCAGGGAAGGATGGAGAAAAAAAGAAACAAATTTAAATACTGAGAAATATATACTCCAGTTTGAGTACCAAATCTATGATGCATGATGAGAGAACTTTATTGAGTTGCTTTCTTTTATATTATATGCATCAACTAAGTTAAAATGTCTCAGTCCACTTTTTAAGAAGTTTTACAGTAGAAGCGAGCTGTAAAGGTCTTTTGTTAGTAGTTACAGAGTTATACAAAATACAATTAAAATCTTCAATTATTAAATTACCTTTATCAGTGTTAGCAAAGTCTAAATATTTTAGCAATCCCTACTGCCATGCCAGGAAACTAGTATACGTTTACTAAAATCCAGATCCTATTATTGAATTTTGGTATGTCTAGAAATACAAGACCTTCTTTATCTTCATATTTGTGAATGATCTGAAGAGTAATATTTCCTTTTCCAAAAGATCATTACTCCCCTAGTCTTTGAATTGTAGGAAGAATGACCTAGTATTTGATGATCATTAGGAATCCATAAGTTGCTGTTACTTGTTTTAAAATGGGTTTCCTGAAGAAAGACCACCTGGGCTCTATACAATTTTAAATATCGTCACATTTGATCTTTTCTTTGGATTATTCAATCCACTGATGTTTAAAGACAGTAACATTAGTTCCATATGTGGTTATAGTTGAGATTTTAAAGTACTGTTAGTATTTATTCCCATTACCCAATATCTCTCTTAGAATTAAAATTATGTAGATATCAACAAGTATGTGTTCAAGCTAGTTCTCCTTACCATTAGATGTTTAATAATTACTAAATCAGGACTAAAAACAAACGCAATTCAAAAGGTATTGTATAAAACATATTAAACCTAAAAATAACAAATTTCCACATCAAACATGGAACGAACATTCCTAATCAATTAGATAAACATTGAATTATCACACTACCCTTCACACCTCATCTAACATCCAGCTGAGTTCTAAAAGATAATACTTAAAGTAGACTGCTTGATAACAATACTATGAGATGAAACATTGCAGATATATTCCTTTGTGTATTTTATGATATTAAAGTAACAGTATATCATTAAATTCTAATAAGACTACTAACTACATAATATAGACAGTGTCGCATCACACAAATTAATTTTATCATTGGAATATCATAACAATAAGTATTTGCACTTATATTTAAAAATAAATAGATCAGAAGCATTTCTTCTAAATATGTGAAAAAATATGTTCCTTAGATGTATTCACTGTTATACAATTCTGATTGTCAAAGAGAGTGCCACTATTACCAAACACTTCTTGAATAAATTAAACGTTTATACATTGCTACAAAAGCTAAACAATTCACTTCCAGCAACTAGATAACTACTAATGACATACTTTAGATTCTCAGGGGAAAAGATTCAAGTTCAATTTGGCAATATGCCTCCTTTATTCTTTACACATGAATACAAAATCATTGACATAGTTTGCATTAAGAAAATGCCTCTACATTATATTGTATTACACTTGCATTTGCCATGGAATTATTTCTACGTTGACTAATTCTATTACTACATCAAACATCTATTTCCCCTTTAAATATGCAAGGGTATGAACATATTGCCTACAGAACTATTATTTTATTTATAGATATTAACTTATGAAAGATAGATGTGTTATAAATAAATAATGATCAACATAAGTAACATGTAATAAAACAGTTTCTTCACGAGATCAGCACCGGAATTTGTATTAATATAAACACATGAAATATTTTACAGTGATATATAATTTTAAATAACATGGAATGAGCACAAAAATTAAGTTATGGGTCAGCATACAGCAGATAAAACGTATCCTATAGTTGCTTTATGTAGAATTGAGTATACAACTTATTATCTTTAGGAATCTATTTATATCATATAAAAGCACTGCAATTATGTATTAAATACAATAGTTGAGTTTGCAGTAAGACATTAAGCAAACACTGTATATTTCATGTTTTATTCCTTTTCCTTTCTCAGCTTTTTATATTCATTTAAATTTTACCAATAAAACATATTGTTAAGCATAAAGTACAGTTGTGTACACTTACCATAAATGTAGATGTTAGAGTGTATTCACTGTTGCAGTCATCACACTTGGGTCATCTGCCTGCAGGTAGCCCTAAGTCGGCCCGAATACCAGGGTCTTGGGATTTCTGCATCGGATGCTATCGCCTCTTCCATGACGTCAGGTCGTCAGGGGTATAAAACATGCAGTCAATGCCATTACATCAGTTTTTCTTGCCCCAGATGTCAGGAGCCCCCAAAATAGGAAGCAATTACATGGTGTGTAACACCTCCAATAAAAAGTAAATACCATTGCCATAAGATATGGCCAAAAAGAGGATAGGTAGAAAGTATAGAAAAAAATCAGGGAGCTGGAGGGAGGGTAACTGACTGCAACAGTGAATAACTCGAACAGCTACATTTATGGTAAGTGTACACAACTGTACTATGTTCTTCGTGATTCACTGTTGCAGTCATCACACTTGGGTTGATTCCCAAACCTGAAGGGTGGAGGCAGTCAAGAAGTATTAGGGCTGGCTAGCAGGCCTTGTAAGACTGCTGTGGCAAAGCCAGCTCTGGATTTAGAAAAGATAGGCAAGTGGTAATGCTTGGTGAAGGTGTGTACAGAACTCCAGGTTGCAGCTTCCAGGATGTCCCTGGTAGGGACTCCCCCTGAGAAATGCTGTAGAGGTTGCAGTAGCCCTAGAGGAATGAGTTCTGATCCCCTGTGGAGTAGGTTTTCCATGGTGTTTGTAGCAGAAATGGATGCAGTGTGCTATTCATTTGGAAATGGTCTGCTTTGAGATGGCCTTGCCCTCTGCCCCTGTAGAAAAGCCATCTAGCAGCTGGTCAGGTTTTCTGAAAGGTTTAGTTCTGTCAAGGTAGAACCCGAGCTGTCTGTGCATGTCCAAGGAATGCAAGATCCTTTCCCCTTTATTCTGAGGATTGGGGAAAAAGGCTGGTAAATGGATGGATTGGTTTAAAGCCATACTGGATAGCACCTTAGGCATAAATGATGGGTTAGTCCTGAGGGAAACCCTGTCAGCATGGAAAATAATGAAGGGTTCCACAGCCATTAGTGCCTGTAGCTCAGACACTCTTCTTGCTGAAGTGATGGCTAGAAGTAAGGCGGTTTTCCAAGAGAGGAATTTTAACTCTGCTGCAGCAGCAGACTCAAAAGGGGGAAGCATAAGCTTCTCTAATACAAAGTTAAGGTCCCAGGCAGGGGTGAGAGCTCTCCTCGGGGGCCTTAAATTGTTAGCTCCTCTCAGGAACTGTTTGATGAGATTGATGAGTGGGTGAGAAAAAAAGAGGAGGCTCAGTATTTTAATGAGCTGTGATGACAAAGGCATTAATCTTAATGGATAAGAAGGACAGACCTCTGTGGAGTAGCTCTACTAGGTAATCTAGAATTTGAGGTAAGGTGGGCACGGCTGTGTCCTTTCCTTGAGACTGGCTCCAAGAACAATATCTTTTCCACTTTTCAGAATAGGATTTCCTAGTACTAGCCCTTTTGACCTAAAGAAGGATGTCCAGTACCTGTTTGCTGAGGGTTACTTGTGGTGTATTCAGGGGATAAGCCAGGCTGCAAGGTTCAGAGTTTTCAGATGTGGATGCAAAATCTGTCCCTCCTGCTGGGACAGCAGGGAGAAGGGTCTGATGTAGATGCCAGGGTGGCACTGCTGTCAGGCTGCAGAGTGAGTACCAGTGCTGGCATGGCCAGTCTGAGGCAATAAGGATTGGCCTTTGTCTGTCCTGTTTGATCTTGAGTAGTACTTTTGAGAGGAGGGGCAGAGGGGGAAGGCATAAACTGAGAGGTTTTCCCATGTAAAGGATAGGGCGTCCATTTTCCACGCTTTGCTGTGAGGATTTCTGGTGCAAAATTTGCTCAATTGATGATTTTGGAGGGAGGCAAAGAGGTCCACTGATGGTGTCCCCCACCTGTGGATTAGAAGCTTGAATGAGTTGGATTCCAGTTTCCACTCGTGTGGGTCCAGTAGATTTCTGCTTAAGTCATCTGCCAGTAAATTTTGCTTGCCTGGCAGGAACTGAGCTTGCAGGTGCACTTAGTTGCTCAAGGCTGTGTTCCACAAGGCCACAGCTAACCTGCAGAGTGGGTAAGAATGAGTTCCCCCCTGCTTGTTTATGTACCACATAACTGTGGTGATGTCCGTCTATCAGGAGTTTTCCTAAAAGGATACGGTATTTGAAAGCTGTCAGAGCATTCAGTGCAGCTAACATTTCTTTTTGATTGATATGCAGGGGAATTTGTCCTGGGCTCCATTTGCCTTGAATGCCTTTGCCTGCCATGTGAGCCCCCCATGCATAGTCTGATGCATCTGTTGTCAGGGTTTGGGCTGTGAGAGGTTGAGTGAAAGGAAGTCCCTTGTTGTGGTTGCATGCCTCTGCCCAAAGGAACTCTGCCCTTAGACAAGGAATGATAGGAATCACCGTTTCCAGGTCCTGAGAATGTTGACACCAGAGACTTTTTAAGTACCACTGAAGTTTCCTCATATGCAGTCTTGCATATGGAATTAGTAGAATGCATGAAGCCATGAACCCTAGGGCTTGCAGTATTTTTCTTGCAGATAACTAGGTTTTGGTGGCCATTAGTTTGAAGTAGTTTGTCAAATAAACCCGTTTTTCTGGAGTGAGGAATGCCATCTGGGAAGGTGTGTTCAAGCTTGCTCCCAGGAATACAATCTTTTGGCTGGGCACCAGTTGTGATTTCTTTTTGCTGATGGTGTACCCCACAGAAGTTAGGAGTCTCTATAAATGCCAGGTGCTGAAGTAGCAATTCCTGACTGTCCGCCTGAATGAGGCAACCATCCAAGTGGCAAATTTGAATATTTCTCTGCCTGCAGTATGCAATGGCTGGAGCCAGGCACTTTTGTGAACAGCCTGGGTGCAGTAGATAAGCTAAAGAGAAGTGCAGAGAACTGATAGTGGATAGAGCCTGCCCTGACACCATACGTCTCAAGTGTACCACATTACGAGGAACATACCTCATCTGGGGTCTTAAAAAGTTCATGTTCCCCAAAGTTCCTCAATGTTCCACATTGAAAGACTCAGTCACACATTCAGTGTTAGGAATTTTTAAAAATGAAATCCATGGTAAATAGAAATGAATCATATCAATTCATTAAAAGATCTTCTTTATAAGTAAAACCTGCATATTTTAACCATCCTATGGCCTTCCTAGGTGAAGTTGTTAGAAAGCCATTAGTATGTGTTCCACATTTTGCCCATTTGTTCCACATTATGAGGGATAGTGTTCCTCATTTTGGAGATGAAAGGTTGAGAGCTATGCACACGTAGATATTTCCTGCAAGATTCCCTTATGGGGATGTACAGATAAGCTTCTTTTAAGTCTAGGGTGACTAGTCAGGCATCCTTGGCTAGCATAGGAAGAAGCTGCTGCAGTGTAAGCATTTTGAATTTTGGGACCACCAGGAAGGTGTTGAGAATTGACAGATCCAAGATAGTTCGCCAAGAGCCCTTTTTTCTGGGGACCAGGAACAGTCTGGAGTAGAAACCTTGTCCCCTTTGCTCTATTGGAAGAGGTTGAAAAGCCCGGATACTGAGAGGAGAAATACTTACTTTTGAGCCTCTACCCACTGGTTTGGAGGAAGGTCTGGCAACCTGCTTGGGGTTGGCAATGAGTGGAAGTACAGTCTGTATCCCTGGGATACAATGTTTAAGACAAATCGGTCCTAGGTAATGGTCATCCAGTTTTTTGCATGCAGGGCAAGTTTTCCTCCTAGGGGTGCAAGTACTTGGGCATGGCTGGGAAGGATGATAGACAAGTCATTGTGAACTTTTTCTATAAGAGGGTGGGCTTACCACTCCCTGTTTTTGAGGTGGGAGCACTCCATTCTTTAGATCTCTGCATACCCTGAGACTGTAGTCTTGGTGGTCTGTAGCCTCTGGGTTTGGACTGACAAGGCCTAAGAGGAGCTGGAAAGGACCGTTTTTTAGAAGGCCAATGCCTACTGAATTTGGGTGGCTGCACCTGTAAGAAATCTTTAACAGTTTGCATTGATTTAGCTTTTTCCTCCATCTTTTTAAGAACAACTTCTGCTTTTGTGCCAAACAAATGTTCCTGGTTTAATGGAGCATCTAGTAATTTTGCTTTAACATGGTCTGGCAAGATTTGTTCCTTCAGCCAAGCATGCCTTCTCAGTACAGACCCAGTGACAGCAGCCCTGCCTCTAAGGCATCAAAACCACACTGCAAAGTATGTTTACTAACTTGGCTTGCAGAATGCATTAACTCTTGTAAATCTTTATTTTCTGTACAATCTGGAAGCAACAACATTTTTTGTTCAATATGTTCCATAATACGCTGCACTTCAACATGTGAAAATGGCAATTCAAGGCCCTGATGGCAAGAGTTGCAGAGGTATATATCTTCTTACCCCATCTGTCAAAAGCTCTAGAATCCCTGTCCGAAGGGGTAGGGTTTTTGGCTGTAGTAGCCTTAATTCCTTTAGGTCCCTGGGAAATGGTCTCTGGATCAGCAGTAGGATTCTTAGAGAGAAATTTGTGAGAGTCAGGTACTCTTGTAGTACCGGTCAGGTTTTCTAGGAGCTGGTGGTAAAGTATCAGGAGTAAGACTGAATTCCATGAAGACATCATCTACAATATCCAGGACAGGGGGTATAGCTAGAGGTCTGTGCTGAGACAAGTCTAAAAATTCTCTGAGTCTCTCTTTGGACTGAGGGTATTCCTGGCATTCCCAGCAGAAATGCTCTCTTAAGGTATGCAAGGTTTCACCAAAAGAAAAGTCCTCTGGAGGGGAGGCAGAGGGTATGAAATCCTCTGCATCTGAATCCTCACAGGTAGATAAGGGAATGTCCTGGTAAATCAGAGGGATCAGAGTCATGGGACTGGTGGTCTGTAGAATCAGAAGGAAAATCAATTCTTTGTCTTTGAGGGGGAAGGCTGGCTTCCACTAATTAAAGTTATAAGGTCTTCAGCCATTCTAAGCATTTGTTTCTGTGGCATGGGAGCTAGAGCATGTGCTTTGCTCATTGGTTTTCTAGGCATAGTGCGAACTCTGGGCCTGAGAAACGAGGTAGTTTTATTTAAAAATGAAGTTGCCGGTTTAATAGGAACATCGGAATGTCGGAATATACCCTCAGAAGCCGGAGCCTGCACAGCATCTCCGGACACATCCAAGGTAGAGACATCCACAGGTTCCATAGTCGAAGAAGCATCTCGCGGCATGCCGGACTCTGAATGGGTCTCAGCAGAGGCCTGCAAATCTGTAGAAGCAGGTACCAGGGGCTGCGAAAGCACCTGATTACCAGCGGACTGGCGACTAGCTTAACAGAAGCATCATCAGCAGTTTTGGACCTATGCGGTCCGTCTCTGTCTTTATCCTTACTTTTTTTCAGAAGATCGGTAGTCGGATGGCTTATCGAAGCCATTTCGGAATACGGAGAACGAGCGCAAAAGAATTTAGCAACAAAGATTGCCCGATGACGAATAGTTCGGGCATTAAACAAGGCACAAAATCGACAGTGAGAAATGTTGTGGTCTGGGCCTACACAGGTGACGCAGTAAGAATGAAAATCTCTGTGAGGTATTTGCTTTCCACAGACAAGACAATTGTTAACTTTTTCTGACATCAGTTAGAGCAAGAAAAAAGGATCCCCAACGGGGTACTTAGCTTTAGAAGACTTCAGGTTTGAAACTCAAAAAATGAAAAATTTCAGGAAGCGGCCGACCGGCACTTGCGAACCGCTTCTGCTTCGGGCTCCCTCGCGGCAAGCACAGCTGATGTAATGGCATCAGCTGTATGTTTTATACCCCTGATGACCTGACGTCATGGAAGAGGCGACAGCATCTGACGCAGAAATCCCAAGACTCTGGTATTTGGGCCGACTGAGGGTTACTTGCAGTCAGATAACCAAAGTGTGATGACTGCAACAGTGAAACACGAAGAACATCTATAGTTCATATACTATTATGATTGCTGAGCTCACAAGACTAGAGGATAACAAACAAACAGCTGATCTGACAAATGGTGTGGTCAACTGTACTTAATTCTTAAAATCAAATTTTCATCTCTAAGAAAATATTTCTTGAGTTGTCAGTGAGATAAATGCATTGTTATATTTAAAGCTAGCTAGACTAAACTGCAGAATCAAGAATTAATTAAAAGGGACTATAGTTCATTTAGCATTGGTGAACATGAGCCTGTTTGATTTATGAGGGCAGTGATGATGCATTCCATACCTTTGCAGAGAAGACTAGTAAGGCTAAAGGAGTCTGTAGGTCATTAGGTCAGTAGTGGGGCCACCCTTATGAAGGGGCATCAGCATCACAGTGTGTCACTGTTCAGGAACATAGACTATAGAAAACATTTGGTTGAATAACAGAGGGCATCAGCAAAGGCCAGCTTGACACTGGTTGTATGCAAGTCAAGCCGATATGCTGTCAGTGAGCACTTTAAGGTATGGTCCTTGGAGACAATGATGTTTGGGTTGAGGATGATGGTTCAGGAAGAGAAATTAGCTTTTTATACTCTCATTGTGATGAGAGGTTCTGGGCTTACAAGGTACTTCACTAAGTAGTTTTTTCTTTCTGCTGTAATTTTTTTTTTTTTACTGAGCTCCAGGGATCACTGCCCACACAGTGTACAACTCAAGAAGTTTATGTAAAAAAAAATGGCTTTAAAAGTGGTTTGATTTATGCACAAGTAATATGGTAGTAAAGAGAAAAACAACATACATGAAAATGAAAATAGCTCTTAAGATAAACTCTACATAAACTTTAATGATAACAGTAGCTGTTGTCGTTCACACACATTCCCCATCCTGATTCACTGTAATTATCAGTATGGGGAAAACAAAAGAAAATATAAAGAATGGATCATTTTTGTGGGCAATGTGTACAGCTACCACTACCCACATATTTTAAAACCTTGACTTAGATCGATATATTTTAATGCTTTTTGGCCTCAAATTTGCCCCCAACATACTCAAGTATATATAGTACATTTAGCAGCAGAAGTATTTTACAGTTTTTAAGTGATATGACAATGTACTCAGAATGTAGAGTAAACATATTATTGAATAACAGCCAAAGACAGGTATGACAGGAAGGGAAGGGGCAAAATGGGGAAGGTATGAAACTGGGCCATACAAACGCAACTATGGTGGTCAGATTATGGGCCCACTGGTTAATTTTAATAGAATCTTCACTGCAGGTTTAAAATGGCACTAATTTTCTAAGCAAGGACACAAAGACAGCACAACAGAGAGATGAGGCAATACCTTTTAACTAGGCCAACAAAGTTTGAAGCTTGAGTAATTGTAAAACATAACTGGCCAAAGCACTTGCAGAACCAGCAAACAAAACGCCTCTTCAGGTCAGTGAACCAAAATGATTTATTTAACGCCATAAAACAATAACTTGCGTTTTCGTCCTTAGACTTCATCAGAATGAATAGTTAACCAAACTAGTAATCTCCTTAAATAACCCTCCCATCCCATTTACAAGACAATTTGGGAAGGGAGGGTTATTTAAGGAGATTACTAGTTACTGACAATAGAACTAATGGTATAGAACAGTATAACATGGTAGAGCAAAGGAAAGATCCAGTTACAGATTATCAGATAGATGTTAATGATATTGATGGAACCAATGTATTTGAAGACCCTTTAGAAGTAATACAAGAGGTGAGGAGGTCAGAAAGGATCAGGAATCGGAATGGACAACAATCATATGCAGAAGTGACTGGGAATTATGTGGGAAGACACAATGGGAGAGAATGGGACAGGAGATGAATGTTAGACCTTATACGTCTACCCCATGTAAAAGTGTTAGTTTACAACCACCACATGTATTACCCCTAGCAACTGCAAGAATAAGTGGTTTAGATGGTGAGCTTAGGTCAATGGAAGAACTAGGACAAGAATTTACTAATGATGCAATACAAAATAATGCCATTATACATAGCAGTAACAATTTTAATATATTCAATTACACTGATTTGGAAATTAATAACGAATATTTTAAACTTTTTACAAAGGGGTTCACCTTTGTTCCAGTAAGAGTACCTAGGATAGAAGAGTTAGTATTAGATATCATATACCAAGACCATTTGATAGATGAAAACAATGTATTAAAGAAAAATAGCATATACAACCCTCCTTTACAGCAGGATATACATAATTTTGAGGTGTGTACAATTAAAATGATTAGAGATGGATATAAGAAGAGACGAAAAATAGCAACCAATCTTTCTGAAGGAGAAAAGACTGTGGTAGAAAAGCTTGCTAATAATAAGAACATTCGGGTTATGAAACCTGACAGCGGGGGGGGGTGGTACTTATGGACAGTTGGGATTATACTGAGAGAATGCTTAAAATTCTTGATAATGACAATAGGTATCGTATTATTTCAATGAATGAATTGAATATTTTGTACAGAAAAATAGATCTTATACTGGAGGATAATTTGTTACAGGGACTAATAGATGGGGAATTATTTAACTTTCTTAGAGTCCCGAAGCCAGTTATACCTGAAATATTCGGTATTCCTAAAGTACATAAGGGTATAACAGACCCCCCAATGAGACCAATTGTTACATCTAGGGGTTCAAAAACCCAACCCCTTGGTATATAGGTTGATACTAAATTAAAGGGATTTTACAAGAATTATACACATATATTGATAGACTCTTGGGATTTCTTGAAGAAATTTAATACAATACCATTCCAAGAAGATTTTATATTTACAACAATAGATGTAAAAGACTTATTTTCAGTGATGGAGGGGTTGGTTTGGTTTGAGAAAATGATTGTTGAGTTTAACATGCTGAACCCGGAAGAATTTAGGCTAGTTCTTGAAAATATGGAATTAGTGTTAAAATATAATTTTATCTACTTTCAAGGAGATATCTATCATCAATTGGATGGAGTTGCCATGGGTTCAGCATGCGCACCTATTTATGCAAATATTATTATGTTATTCTGGGAGAATTCATATATTTTTGGGTCTAAATTTCAACAATATATAATTAAGTACTTTCGATTCCTGGATGATATTATTATTATATGGAATGGAGGTAAAGAACTAATTGAACAGTTTATGGAATATATTAATGGTACCACCCGGTTCTTGGAATTTACATACGAGTATAATAAGGATGAAATACATTATTTGGATGTAACTATCACTAAAGATTATAAGAAAGGTGGATATAAATCCCAAGTATTTAGAAAGAAATGTTTTTCAAATTCATATCTACATTACCAAAGTGACCATCCCCATTATACAAAAAGAAATATAGTTAAAGGGCAAATGATAAGAGCTTCTAGAATGACCACCGAATATTGTGATTTTATAGATGAATTGGAGCTTATTAAGGAGATGTTTAAAGAAAGAGGATATCCTTTAAATATGTTGGAAAAAATTAAAACAGAAACAATAAAGAAGCGTACTAGTAGATTTAAACCACTACTGGCAATTGGACAGAATGATCAGGGTTCATCACACCTCACCACCTATATTGACACAAGTAAGAAAAACGAGTATGACCTTATTAAGGATTATAGTAAAGGACCAAATAAACAAAATAATATATTAGGTAAAGAAATTCCTCGATTAATTTTAACCTACTATTCGGATATAGGGTGGTTAAAGAAGGGCATTAATGGTATTTGGAATATGTTTAAAATGATGCCCATGAGAATAAACATATTCCAGTGCCAGTTAAAATATACATTTAGGAGAAATAGAAATTTGAAGAATATTTTTGAGAAAAAGAAGGAACAAGAAAAAAGAGGGGCATCATTAAAGTTGGGTACATATAAATGTGGGAGATGTGCACAGTGCCCTGTAGAAAGGATATCAATATTCCTAGTATTAACTTCACAATCATAGGTCACACTTACACTAGTTGTTATACAAAGGGAGTGGTCTATTTAGCTTACTGTCAATCATGTTGGGGGTACTATATTGGTAAGACAGAAAGAAATTTGAAAACTCGTATATGCGAACATATTAGAGATATTAGTAAAAAGAATGAGAACAATGCACTGTACAGGCATTCAATTATATGTCAGGACATGGATATAAAATTTTGGGTATTGGAGGTAGTAAAACAAAAGGAAAGGAAAGGGGACTGGGAAACCCTTTTGGAATACCGAGAGATGATATGGCAGATGAGACTAGATTCTTGTGTATATCCTGGTATGAACGATCATATTTCGATAAAACCTGCCTTAAAAATGATAGCATCTAACTATGGTAGGAAATGGACATGATCCAGTATTACAATTCTCTGGATATTTTGGTTGCAGTTTCACCATTACCATATAGCTATAGTCTGAGGGGAAAGAGCAAAGTACATTGGAGTATATTTTAACATTACTGGTAAATACACCCTTTATCATTTTATATTAGCAATTTCTTTTCTCAAGAGAATTTTTTTGAGACTACATGGTTGTTATGGTATATACAATTATTAATTATATATTAAATTTAAATATATTTTTTATATATAATTATATAATTACTAGTTTTTCATATATATATTTATGGAGAAAACATAATACCAGCAAGTGGTTTTACATAACAGTTTTTTTATATAATATTCAGTATATCTTTATTTTATATATATATATATATATATATATATAGTAGACTTTATAGGTGAGTTAAACAAGACTGGATAGGCTTACATGTATATGTGTATATATATATTTTTTGTTCATAGGACAGTTGGTCCATTATTTAATTATACATATTAATTATACATTTTATGTGGTTTTCAACATTGATTTTTTGCCCACATTCAATATATTTATTGTTGTTTAAACAAAGATTTTTAAATTGGTTTTAACTGTATGTATTGAAATAGGTGTTTTATATAACTTAAGTATTTAATTAATTTTTAAATACAAATTATATTGATGGTTGTTTAAATGTTTATTAATTATTTATTCATAATATACATGCATTACAGTTTGTGAATTGTGGTTTCCATGTCATTTTTTTATCATGTATACACAGCAGTTAATATTATCTAGGAATGATTGAATTTTATAATATTATTAAGTAATCAAGTAATTATTGTATTAGATAGTGTGTATATATATATATAGTAGTTTAGGTGTTGATCTGTAGATTCTGAAGAAGTCTCACGATATGAGACGAAAGCGCGCTCAATCTTAATTCAACTTACTGTTACACTGGTTCTGTGTGCTGTGTTCTGTTTTGGCAAGATTAAAGTGCTTGGTGTTTGACTAATTGCATGGCCAGTTCGCTTTTTGGCATAGAGGAGGACAGCCTTTATTGAAACCTACAGCTTGATTTTTGTCCTTTTTGGTTTTATTTGTACAGGGTACGTGTACCCAGGTGCTGTGTGAGATTACTAGTTTGGTTAACTATTCATTCTGATGAAGTCTAAGGATGAAAACACAAGTTATTGTTTTGTGGCGTTAAATAAATCTTTTTGGTTCACTGACCTGAAGAGGCGTTTTGTTTGCTGGTTCTGCAAGTGCTTTGGTTTGTAGTGATTTTGGTACTGTTTCCAAGCACTTTTTCCTTCTCAGCTGTAAAACATAACTGGGGTACTTAACCTGGAGTTAATTTACTGATGTCAGATAAAGTTCTTTATTTCCCACTTATGCCTACACGCAGAAGTACATCATGAAACTAGCTGGCCTCTCCTGCAAGACCAGGAGTACGAAGGAAGCAGTTTGGTCACAGTTAAGCAGGCAGAAAAAAAAAAAAAAAAAAAACACTTGGAAGGAAAAAGGATACAATGGAAGGGTGCAATGCTAGGAGAGCCAGACATATCCAAGCTGGCCACAGTATCAGTGCAGTTATGTTGACAAGTTCTGTTCAACAGGACAAGATTAGATTTGCATGTCTCAGCAAACTAGATCTATAACAGCTTGCCATGGAGGGTATTCCACCTTACTGCACAAAAAGGTCTCACAGGGAAATAAGGCAAGGCCAAGTTTGATGATGAGCATCATCCCCACACCTGGTTTGGGCAAGATTGCCTTTTTCTTTAACATGTGTGGCATTCTGGATCACTATATGCCTGACTCCGCCATCTCAGATCAGCCTTCAAAGGGTGATTCTGCTGGGAACAAACTTCCAGATAATACAACACAAAGTCACGAGCCCAGAAGGGCTATTAATTTATGCCATTTGTTTAACTGCTTGAAGCACAAAGTAAAGCTTAAGACTTGACAGAAGAAAAATACATTAAAATGCGGTGAAGACAGCAGATAATTAAATAATACAATTTTGTTCAATCTGTAGCACTTACCAATGAGAGTTGCCAACGAACAGTGTGGCACTGTTGGCGTGAACCTTATAATAACAAGGTAATCCTCATCTGTCAGTTCCTGAACTTCCACACAGCTTTCAGACACAACATCCAATTCTTCCAGGGTATTTGGTTTCTCTGGATCACGGATATTACGGATTATATCTTAAAGGAGACAGACCACAGGAAAAAAAAAAAAAAAAAAGAGCGCTTCACCATTCAAGTTTAAACCAGCAACAGTTGAGTATTACTTAAACAGTGACAGAAAAAACATTTTGAAATTGTTAAAAGACTACTATCTTATCTGCCCACTCCCCTATGCATTAAAAAAACACTAAGCTCACCAACATTCTCCTACTTCTATTAACTAAAGCTTCCTTACTTTGGGTGGCTGCATTCCTGAACTCACCAAATGCTTCTCACCCACCACATCTCCAGAAAAAACAGCTTCAAGCATCAGCTTACAACCGTCTCTCTCTCTCTCCATCAAGTGTCCACAAGTAGCTATAAAGAGAGGTGTAAGTTAGGCAGAATACAAGTATGACAAAGACATTTTTTCAGAGACCAGACAGCTTAGTGGTTAAGGTCTTCACTTCCCATGCACAAGGCTCGATCCTGACATCCGACTAATGACCGTTTGGAGTTTGCATGTTCTCCCTGTGTCTCCATGGGGTATCTCCCATGTTCGAAAAACATGCTGAGTGTTTCCATTTCAAACTCACCAATGAATGGAGCTGTGGGCAGCAGCACAAACTCTACATGGTGCCTATAGGGTGAAGAGTTGTACAGACCAACCACTTTGGGCATCTACTGTGGTGCACAGTATCCTCAAGATAGGAGAATATGGATCACAGACTGCACACCATGGCAGGGCTAGCCACTTGGTGTAAAATATGGCTCTAGGTGATTCGGTTATGTTGACTAATGCCGCCAAAAATGGGCATGGATAGTTACCGGTTTTAAGTGGGTTGAGGACCCAGCCTACTCTGACCCACGCCAGGGAACCTTGCTAATGGGTGGGAGGGGTATATGTGCTCCTATTGGCCAGTGTGTGTGCCCGCCAAAAGCCCAGCAGCCCTGGGTCAATAAGCTACTGGCTGGCTGGTGTCTAGATGCCCAGCCTGGGTTACCTGGGATAGCTCTGTTGAGCGAAAGCTGGACGTAAAACCAACTAACCTGCCAAACATACTGAGAATTGCTACACTTAATGTAGGTTCACTGACAGGACACAGCTTGAAGTGGATGACATGATGATATGGAGGAGGCTGGACATCCTATGTATCCAAGAGATGAGATGGAAGGGCAGTGCAGCAAAGCCACTTGGCTTGGGATCCAGAGTCTACTAGTCAGATGGATGGCACGCTAGAAACTGTGTAGGAATTGTGGTGAGAGAGAGACTTCAGAAGGCAGTAAGGGATATCATCAGAATTAATGACAGATTCATGGCAGTCAGACTCCACTGTAATGATAGGGCAATATTCATAATCTCAGCCTATGCCCCACAGCAAGGTTATGATACTGAGGAAAAAAAAGTGCATTCAGACAGCAGTTGCAGGACCTACTAGTTAAAGCAGGAAAACATGAATTGGTGTTGATAATGGGTCACTTGAATGCACATATCGGGACAGACAGAACAGAATATGAGGACTGCCTGGATCCACATGGGTGGGGCAACAGGAATAAAGAAGGAAAAGCCACTCAAGACTTCTGTCATGGCTTGATAGTAGCCAACACACGGTTCAGAAAGAGACAGTCATAAGAAGACATACAACAGTAGTCAACATGCAACTCGGGTAGACGCCCTCCTAGTAAGCAAATGGCACTGGGGTAGAATCCAGGATTGCAAAGTCATCCCCAGTGAAACAGTCGGCCCACAGCATAAACCACTAGTTGTCACAATCAGCTGCAAGCAGTGGTCAGAGAAGGCTCGAAGGTCAACAGAGACCAGGCTGAAGATCTGGAACTTGACTGGAGAGAAAGTACAACAGTTCAAGCCAGGAATTACTCAGGGCTCTAGCACCCCAAGAAGAGGAGGAAATAGATGGAGTTGAAGAAGAATGGCAGCGCCTAAAAACAGTATGTGTTAGGACTACAGAAAAGATATGTGGCCGAGCCAGGTATAGAAATAAGGTACATAAGGAAAGCTGGTGGTGGAATGCAGAAGTCCAGAAAGTCATCAAAAGAAAGAGTGCAGGAAGAAATGGGAGATAGAAAAGACTGACCAGGCTAGGAACGACTACTGGTTGGCTAACAAAGATGCTAAGAAAGAAGTTGCAATATCAAAGAATAGGGCATCAGAGGCAATGTACCAGCTTCTGGAAAGTGACTCAGTAAGGGGCACAAAGAAACTATCAGGTTGCAAGACAAAGACAGAAAGATAAAGATGGTCAGACACCCTTCATAAGGGATGCCAGCTACAACCTGCTCACCAGTCCAAATGATATCAAAGGCAGATGGAAGGAGTATTTCCAGCAGCTTCTGAATGAAGAAAACTCCACAAAAGCTGTACTGCCCCAGAGAACAGCCTATGATGGAGAGAAGAAGAGGAGCCCGCCCTAGAAGTAAGAATAGCACTAAGGAAGATGAAGTCAGGGAAAGCAGCTCGCTCAGAGGAGGTCACAGCAGATATGATAAAGATGCTGGGTGAGATAGGAGAGAAATGGCTCCTGAGGGTACTAATAACAGTGTGGAGAGAAAGGCGTATCCCAGATGACTGGAGAATAAGCATATTCGTGCTAGTGTATAAGAACAAAGGGGACATCCACAACGGTGGGCAGTACAGAGGCATCAAACTCCTATCACATTGCATGAAATTTCTGGAGAGGGTAATTGATAAACAGATACACAGAGTAGTAGAATGTAAGATGGGAGATGAGCAGTTTGGATTCAGATCAGGATGCAGCACAACTGACCCGATGTTTGCATTGAGACAGATACTTGAGAAGAAGCTAGAGATGAGGAGAGAGAATCCAACTGAGCATTCCTAGACTTGGAGAAAGCATATGACAAGGTCCCAAGAAAGCTGATCTGGGCAGTACTGCGGTGGTTTGAAGTCACAGAAACATTGGTAGAATTAGTGCAGGCTATGTACAAGAACCCAGTGATTCAAGTACAAACAGTGTCCGGCCTCACAAAGGGGTTCTCATTGGGAGTCTGTGTGTATCAGGGTACATCTCCGAGGCCACTGCTGCTCATACTGGTGATGGATAACATCAGCAAACAGGTTGGAAGAGACGGATCAACAAGGTTGCTGTATGCAGACAATGATGCAGTATAGGCAAGACTGAGCTAGAACTTCAGCAAAGGATTGAAGAATGGAATGCAAATCTGAAGGCACATGGGATGAAACTAAGCACAGATAAGATAACGGTAATGGCAAGAAATATGGGAAATCAGAAGAAGCTGAGAATAGAGATAGAAAAGATAGTCAAATAGGTAAACAGCTTCAAGTATCTGGGAGGGGTAGCTGAGGAGAAGGGTAGTCTGAATGAAGAGGTCAAAGCTAGAATCAGAGGGGCTGCAGCCAACTGGCACAGAGTGTCAGGTTTAGTCTATAACAGAAGAATGCCAAAGAAGCTGAAAAGTAAGATGTACAAGACAGTGGTGTGACCAGTGGTACAGAAACCTGGGTAGTAATGGTAGAACAGTTGAAGAAGCTACAGGTGATGGAAATTAAGTGCCTGAGAAAGGTGGTAGGATGCACACTGTGGGACAGAAGAAGAAATTAGGACATAAGAGCAGAAGCCAAAGTAGCTCCAATTGCAGAAAAGATCAAAGAGAACAGATTATAGTGGTTTGGGCATGTGTAGAAAAGCAGAACACAATCTGGTGAGGAAGATTTGGGACAGACAGGAGGAAGGTAAGAGGACATCCAGCAAAGAAGTGGATGGATTGTGTGAAAGAAGATCTCCGACAGTCAGGCATGAGTGTTGAAGAAGGCAAGAGTGTGGCACTGAATCGAGAGAGTTGGCGACAGTTGACACGATATCCCAACCCCATGCAAAAAAGGGGAGCTGATGATGAAAGATGTCTGACAGCACTCCATGTTGATGGATTATGGAATGCTTACAAATGTACAAAATATGCAATACATTAATAAATTACACGTGTCACTATGAAACCGTGGCAAACCTCCTTCACAACTGAGCCATCATAAAGGGCAATTTATTTTCTCAGGGTTAAAAATCCAAAGGGGGATATTCCAGGGTGAATGTCACCAATGCTGTTTTGCCTTACCCTTAACACATTAAGGCACTTGCCTAACAGATGAAGCTATGGCTACAGCTTTCAGAAACAATCTAGCCAAATGACTTCTCACATAGCTTTTGTGGGAAATTTAAAAATAAAATGATCAGAAAAACAAATAAAAGCACAGTTACAAATGTTTAAAACTTTTTCAGAATATACAAGAATGGCATTTGGTATGAATATGTAAAAGCAACATTTATAGCAGAAAAAAATTACAGCATCAAGAAAATGTTGACCTGAGAGAATAAGTAAGCAATAATGCCCTCCAAAGTGTGTGTTACTGTGCAAATAATGCCTACCCAGGGGTGTTTTGATGCCAGACGGCAAAGACAGAAGGCCTCTACACCCTGGAAAGGCATAGTTAGCAAAATAACACACCCTGGAGGACAATATAGCACTTATCTGTACAATAACACAAACCCTGGAGGGAATTATTATTTATTAACATTTGTTAAGTGGGAAAGTCCACTAGGTCAGAGACCAATTTTCAGTGGAAGCCCGGGGAGAAAAGCTCCACAAGCATTACAGAGAATGACAAATGCTTAAATACAATTTAAAGTCTAACAGATATAGCAGGCAGTGAACATATTACAATATACATTTCTTGGGATTATATTAAACTAAACTAGAAAAATCCTTACAATAGGGTGTAAAGTTTCATCAACAGAAATAGAATGGACCAAGAAACAAATACTTTCTCAGGATACCATAATTCTTACCAGTGATAGCAGGAAATACAGTAGATTAAAAGTGAAGACTGGGTTTTGCAAAGTTTTCTCATGTTAGTATTTGGTGCAAAGTACTGTTTAAGGCGGTTTGCTCCTGAGGCATGTGCATAAAGGATTGTTTAATGTGTTTTTAGAGCTACTTTAAAAATTTTTGGGTGGTCAATTTGTGTTATTTCAAATGGAAGGTTATTCCAAAGTCTGGCTACGGTATGGGAGAACAAACATTGTCCAACTCTTTTATTGGGTTTAGTTACAGCAAGCATCAGATTACAGGAAGATCTTAGTGTTCTTGTGGGACTATGTTTGTAGGACTGAGTTGAGGGCAGGGCAGTCATTAGCTTTAGAAATTAGTTTGTGGGATAAGGTCAGTTGGGTGTATTGTAGATGATGGGAAAACTCTAGCCGTTTTAGCTCAGTGACAGCATGGCAGTGATGAGAATGGTGTGATTCTTCGGAGGCGAATTCGCCTATTTTATTGCAACAGGATAGTAATTTATTACTAATCATTGTGTGCAGATTAGTAAAAACTGCACTACCATATAGAAGGGAGGTGATGAGTAGGGTATTGGCCAGTTTTATTTTGGTAAATTTATCCAGGTACAGCTTGTGGCAATACAGTTTGCCTAGTTTGAAGTGAGTTTTCTTTATTGCAGTTAGGATGTGTGGTTCATATGAGAGTTTATCTACTGTTATACCTAGTATCTTGGCTGTTTTCACTAGTTCCATTTCTGTGCAGCCTTTAGCAAGGAATTTGAAATCAATGTCAGGTGATTTTGTAGAGAAAAGTAAAAGTTTAGCTTTTTGGGGGTTGAGCATATAAAGGCCTGTTGTGTAGCTGTGTGAAGGTCAAAGAAATTGCTGGAGGTGGATATCAGTGTTGAATCATCGGCATACTGGATGTGATTCTGGATTAGGGGGGCTTTGTGCAGGTCACTGATGAAAATGTTGAATAGAAGTGGACCTAAAATGGATCCTTGTGGTACTCCTATATCGTTAGGTTGGTAATAGGATTGTGCACTTAATCATCTTACTGATTGCTCCCTGTTCTATAGGTAAGAGGTAAACCAGTTGAGAGATTTGGGGGATCATCCTAGTGTTTATAGTTTGCTTACTAGCTTAGTGTGTGACATTGGGTCAAAAGTCTTGGATAGGTCTAGTAAGATTACAGAGGTAGGACATCCTGCATCCATTGTTGACAATGTCAGTGAAAGATAGTAGGGCAGTAATAGTGCTATGCCCTGACCGGAAACCATGTTGGGTAGGGGATAGAATAGCATTACATGAGAGGTGCTGAAGTAGTTGTGAGTGAACACATTTTTCCAAGATTTCTGATACTGGGAAGAGTATAGAGATATGGCGGCAGTTAGTAAAATCATGGGAGTTACCCCCTTTGTGTATAGGTGCAATGATGGATTTTTTCCACAGGGGAGAGAGAGAGGCAGAGAGAGAGAGAAATTTATGAGAATGGTAACTGGATATGCTATTGCGCTGGCTGATAGTTCCAGATATTCGGGGGAAGATTATCTGCAGACAGTGAAGCAAGGTTTGAGTTGTTTAGATCAGAGAGGTGGGTATAGGTTGGATAGTGAAGGAGTTGGCTGGTAGTGTACTAGAGTAAGTTGAAGGGGAAGGGCTGTGTTTTGTAGGTGCTGGACAGAACGTGTTTGGCCTGTATGGGCACTCTGAGCAGCTTTTTGATGGTAGAGATGAAATGGGTATTAAAATCTTGGGAAATTTCTTGTGGGGGGGTTCTGGTGCAGGGGATGGGTTTTGGATAGTACCAGGGTTAAGTAGAGAGGAGACAGACTTACAAATTTTTGGGGGATTATAAGAGGTAGATTATTTTTCTGCTAATCTACCTATCTTGCATCACTATTTTTTTTTTTTTGATTTGTTACGGAGTTGTTTGTAATAGAGTTCATTTTGTTTAGTTCGGTCTCTTAGCCATATTTTCCATGCTTTGTTTCTAAGAAAGATAGATAGTTTGTTTTGACCGGGGCATGGTTAGTTTTGGTTCATTTTGTATGCATTGGAGCTAGGTTATTGAGAGTATTTAAAAAGAGTTTGTTGAAATAGTCAATGGTTCATCTAAGGGGAGTAGTTTTAATGGGTTCCAGTTTGGGGATTTTGGGATACTTATAAACTTATTTTGGTCAAAGTGGGCAAAATTCCTGGAGGTTCTACATGAATGCGTTTTGATTGCTTGAGGGCGAGTCCTATAGGTATATGCTGGAAGGTGGTCACTTAATGTATTTGTTAGGTTGCCAGAGTTTTAGTTTTGGGGATGGGTTATAATGGGTTATAAGTATCCAATCTACGGTTGATTCAGAGTCTGTTGATAGACCATAAGTAGGAGTACTGATGAGTTGGGTAAAACTGTGAAGGTTTATGCTGTTGGTTGAAGAGGGGGTATCTAAGTTTAACCAATTAATATTGGTATCTCCTAGAATTATAGCTTCATGCAGTATATTCTGATTTATCCAAGATAAAAAGTCTTCGAGTTTGTGGATAGTATGGCCTGAGGGAATATAAATTACTGCTATGCATATTTGTTTGTTCCTATTTATGTGAAAGGATGCAAGCAGGAGCACAAGGTTATTGAATGTGTGGATGGGTTTTGTATAGGTTGTTATATGTAGTGAGTTTTGATAGATTAATGCTACACCACCACCCTTTTTATGAAGTCGGTCTCAACGAATTATATTATATCCCAGCGGGAGAATTTCAGTGTCAGCAATGTGCAGTTTTAGCCATGTTTCTGTTACTCCAATAATATTTGGGGTGTGAGTAGTTAACCAGTCATGGAATTCAGTAGTTTTATTGCAAATGCTGCAAGTATTTATTGTTAATAGGTGAAGTGCGTGTTGAGATGTGTGATTATCTAGCCTAGTAGTGGATGGGTTGGTGTGGTGAAATATTTGGTCAGCTTGGATCATGGTGAAAATATGAGTGTTGATTGGTCCTGGATTTGGATGGATATCCCCACATTGTATTAATGTATGCAGTAGATAAAATTTGGTACGAGTCTGTTACTTATGTGGGATGGGTTTGTAATGTAGTGCTAAATTTGGGGGTAGGTGGTAGTAGTTGTAATCAGTCTGAGGTAATGGTATTAACTGCTAGTAAAGGGGGAGAGATGTTTGAGTAACTAAGCTTGTTTAGTTTTATAGGAAGAGTGTGTGTGTGTGTGCAGAAAGTGAAAAGTGGGGGTAAATAGTTGCATGTATGTATGTGTTTTTTATTAGTAGGATTAGAGTTAAAATATGGATAATCCAGGGAATGATACTAAGTAAATGGTGATATGAGTGGATAAGAGGGTCCATAATGATAGCCAAGTTATGTGGGTGTAGTTGATAGGATGGGTCTTTTAGTTTGCTGAAGGTGGAATGGATGGAGTTGATTGAATGATGGAGAAAAAGGGTGGGGTTGAGGATAGAGAGAAAGCTAATGAGAATGGGGGTGGTTGGGAATGGGGGGAGGGTAGGGGAGTGGAGTGAGCCCGTGCGTAGCGAGGGTGAGCAGAGAGGGATGAGCTGACACAAAAAACCTGTGGGAGATAAAAATCTGTAGAAGATCCTAAACACAGGTCAATACATACAGTCATAGAGCAGCTAAAAATAATAGGAGTCAAAGCTCCAAACGATAGGTACGATGTATGTACATAAGGTTAACAGTGAAGCTATCCTGAAGGCTTGTAATATAAAGCCCAGCTTTATTTGAACTGCCAAGAACTAAACCATCAAGTTAGCAACACAAAAGCTGCTAAGGTTGCTGAGACAAAGTTACTTCGGAAGTTTAGAAGGAACAGGCAACTAAAGGAAATGTCTAGGGCTATCTAATACATTAGCACAAAAAGGGGGGGGATTCAACCTGAGAATGGTGATAGTGTGAGTGCCACTAATGTTTGTATACAGAGACAATATAGTGAAAGAGAAAAAATGTTATTTAATTTAGGGTAAAACATACAAAGCATTATAGGGCTTAAGAAGTCTCAGGAATGTGTTCTTTACTTCAGGTGCCGAAAGTAGACCTTTCAGTACTGCTTCACTAAGTCTTAAAATGTCACACAAAACAGAGCGTACTTGTTGAAAACTTGTAGATGCCTGATGGGAATCTTCCCATCTAATTTCCAACATTCTCATATAGGAAATGGACATGTGGTAATGGTCCTACAGGGCATAAATAAGGCTGAATATTAACACAGACTTCTCTCATATTGCTGCTCCTCCAGCCTGCAAATAGTCTTAATGCACAGAGCTAAATTATGAGCATGTTCAACACTTTTCATGGACCTTTGTCCAGATTTTTGATGATTCCAGGTTGAGAGGTACAACAGCCAAGGTAGCAATTTTTAACCTAGTTGGAAACCTCGGTAGTAATGAAGTGCCTTGAGAGACTTGTCAAGGACCTTATAACATCCAGTCTCCCTGCATCCTTAGATCCACTCCAGTTTGCATATTAACCAAATCGCTCCACAGAAGAGGCTCTCTCAATGGCGCTTCAACTATCCATGGCCCACCAATAGCAATGTGCAGTAACCACACGTGCAGGGTAATCGGAGTCCACTGAAATGTTGCAAAGAGAAAAACTGGAAAATGCGACCACAAAAACTACCCAAACAGACGAAGACATTATTGTACTTACTTGCACAATAACACACTCTGGAAGGCATTATTGAGCTTACTTGCACAATAACACACCCTGGAGGGCATTATTGTGCTTACTTGAACAATAACACACACCCTGGAGGGCATTATTGTGGTTAGAGAATGGGCTGTTAAATTGTTTTATATTTGCTTTTTTTTTTTTTTTAATTTCTCTCCCTATATACATATATATATATATATATATATATATATATACATATATATATCTACACATAGCTATATACACACACATACATGTATATTTTTTTAATCATTTTAATGTAAAATATTTCCTCTGCCTAACGTTTCAAACTTACTGCAGTGTATGCTGGCAAACCATTGGGGGTTGAAGTCACTAAATAATGAGTTACATTTGCGTTTCAGGCTTTCATAGCTCTCAACTGATCAGGGACAAATCCAGAAGTAATCAAAAACACAATATTAGTACTATTAATCGGAGTCACTGACAGAATAACAGACTATGAATTAATATACATTTTTTGACTTAAATATTTATTGATCATTCTTTAAGTGTAACTCACCATCTTTTCCCCAAAAGTCCCCAGTTTTAGGTGTGATTAAGGAAGGCAGAGTTAAAATTGGAGTCAAAAGCAGGTGAGAGGTATGGACTTCACATTCATCATAGAATATATTTTAACATAAATTATATTATAGCAACTTTCTAATTTTATAAGAGCAATTATTTAAAATCTGTCTCTATTTTTAAGCCTTTGCTCCCCACTATAATAGGCTTTATCCAAATTACTTGAGTTAAGAGGTATGCATTCCCTAAGAGTTGCATCCACTGCTCGATCAATTGATCTCTCACACTCACTTCTGCTTTCATGCACACAGACAGAGAGACAGAGACACACACACAGACAGAGAGACACACACACAGACAGAGAGACACACACACAGACAGAGAGACACACACACAGACAGAGACACACACACAGACAGAGACACACACACAGACAGAGACACACACACAGACAGAGACACACACACAGAGACACAGACAGTGAGAGACAGAGAGACACAGACAGTGAGAGACAGAGAGACACAGACAGTGAGAGACAGAGAGACACAGACAGTGAGAGACACAGAGACAGACAGAGAGACACACAGAGACACACAGACAGAGACACACACAGACAGAGACACACACAGACAGAGACACACACAGAGACACACAGAGACACACACAGACAGAGACACACACAGAGAGACACACACAGAGAGACACACACAGAGAGACACACACACACACACAGACACAGAGAGACACAGAGAGACACACACAGAGACACACACACACACACAGAGACACAGAGAGACACACACACACAGACAGACACACAGACAGAGAGACACAGAGAGACACACACAAAGAGAGACACAGAGGCACGCACACAAAGACAGACACAGAGAGAGACACGGAGACACAGAGACAGAGAGATACACAGACAGACACACAGACAGACACACAGACAGCTATTTTTTTTTAACTATAGTTTTAATTTTTCACTTGCTAAACAGCAAAAGTGCTGCCAAGTTGGTGTAAAATAATGGCTCGATCAGTCTCGCTTTTACTTTCATGCATGCACTTATACACACACACACACACACACACTAGCACCATTACAGTCCGAGTTCCATTGCAGCTTAATATGCTGCTGCGAAGAGACAGCCTTGTTTATCAGTGGGCATTACCTGTACATTAATACCCTGCTGGAGAATGCTCATTCTTCAGAGTGGTTATGTTCAGGTCACCCATTCTCTAATGTGCTATAAAAGAATGATATGATATACATTTGGAAACATGAAGCAATACAAAAAGCAAATGAAAACAAAGCTTAGTGAGAAATATTTTAGAAGACCGAAACTAATACGGATAACTGCCTTGCCATCTAGAAATAAAATCTGAGCTATAAATAAGCCACCTCTTCATTTTCTAACTTACAATTATGTCAGGACTGATTGGTCCCAAAATTGTTGGATCAGTTGGACAAGAAAACTATTTTATGCCTATCAAAAATATATAAAAATAGTGCATGTCAGTATTCTATATCCTTTACTGTGAAGGAGGTATCTGCCTGCTTAAAATTAACTATATGTATAAGTTGGTGAGCATGGGACTGTACGCATATTTGCACACATTATAGATCCAAATATACTAAGAGCTCTAAACCATGGAAAAAAAAATCTAGTACGACATCTTTGATCAGATTAGCAGAAGCATTTCAGAAAGAAACCATCATGTGCTGATCAAGATTTGATGCATGAATTGTTAAAAAGAAGTTAATTTAAATCAAAAGATGACAGGTTAATAAAGGCAGCTTCAGACAAAGGTATACATAAATGCTGGTTTACAATATCTATACAACTGGGAGATAGAGAGGGTTTTCTACAGTACAGCATTAACAAAGTTATACACATTGTTTCTGGTTGTGATATACTTATTAGCTGAGGCACTGATACACTTATTAGCTGAGGCACTTTATACCTTTATGTGGCAAGATTGTTGTAGTATTTGCATAGTCCCCAGCGTAACATTCAGGTAGCTGAAAGTAACATGAACCACAAAATATAGTGAAAACAAAGGGCCAATAACAGGATATCGATAAATAACCGTTAAGAGATCAGAAGCAAGAGAATCAAGATAATGTAGTTGAACATGAAAAGAACATAAGTAGCATTAAGTACTGAAACAGCTATAGACTCAAAATTAAACATCAGGATATGCAAGAAAAAACTGGGTCAACATGAAAAAGATACTCAAAGTGCCAACAGCAATAGGAATAACAGGACCAACAAAGAATTTCCAAGAATATATAAACACTTAAGTATGCAACCAATACATTGAACTCTGTATCAATTACAGAAGGTGGCAATTCTGGGTAGTCTATGGGTGCTGAGAAAAATACTCTTGCAAACAAAGCCAGAAAATAACAACAATAATATGAAGTTTAACTGTACCTTGACTTAGTAATGGGGTCCATTCCTATCAAGGTACTAAAAGCCCTACACATTTGAAGAACTTAAAAAAAAAAAAAAAAAAAAGATAAATGCAGGCTTTAATTCTATTGTAAACATGATATAAAGCTGAAGCTAAAAAAAATCCATAAGGAACTTCATATGACCAGGGAATGCAATATATGTTTAATAAATTCTGTAGAAAGGAGGATATTTTTATAAATACCATTAGGTAGACACAATAATTGTACATGGAGCACACTGATTACATTCAAAAATGGCTAAATTATGTCCTTGTTTAGCCCTGTTATAGTACAAGACCCAACCTTAACAACACTTAGAGGGGTGCTTAAGAAATGTTAAGTGCCCGCTAGGCACCATTAGCATCTCATCTGCACTAAAAGCAAACAGCGCTGACCAGTAAACAGCAGGAACAGGACATGAAACGGCTTTGTTTCAACTCCCATTTCTGCCTGCTGTAGTACATAAAGTATTTAAGCCAGACCATCACATCACCCCCCCCCCCCAATCTTATTTTTGATTAATCTGTAGTACATGGTAAAAACAAATCTCCATGCACTACCAAGAATTACTAGCAGGACAGTGGATTATAACCCTGTATTACTTGTTCTCGACATGGATGCCAAGATTCAAATCTAGAGTTTGGCTCTCAAGGTGAATTTCGAGGCATCCATCTCTTGAATACATAACACAGTTAAGATAGTCAACCCTGTCGTAATCCTCTATGTTAAAGCCAATCATCAGTCAACTCCTCTCATATGCATCAAGTTACTCACCCCTTTAATATTTTTAAGGCTTTACACTTTGAAAAATTAAAATGAGCTAGAAGAAATACAACAAAAGATTATGATTAAAATAAGTGCTTTGAAGATATAGATTGCTGTTGGAGTATTCACCAGCACTAATGAGACAAAATAACAGAATCTGTAGAAAACCCAGACGTAGCTTGGAGAATAAGCTCATTTAATGAATTACATGGATGGTTTATTGACCTCTGAATTATGGGAAGAGATGAACAGGTTAGTGAAATAAAACAGAAAATTTTCTTTGCTAGTAAATGACGGCTTTTACAGAAGGATTTGTGATATTAGAAAACACTGGGAAATAATTTTCTGAAAACAAAATTTTGTAAGAAACAGAATGTTTCATTTAAAATTGTGTCTTTCGGCTTTTCCTGGTTAGGGGTCGCCACAGCGGAACTCCGGTCCGCTAATGATTGGCAGTTGATTTTTACGTACCGGCTTGCCAGTCCTGACGCATAACCTTCAACGAAGGTGTACGCCCTTTCACGCATGTCTCCACGCAGAAGACGCTCTAGCCAAGAATCGAACCGGACATTTAAAATATATATCTTAATTTAGACAGGTTATCACCCCTCCTCTTAGCAGGCTTGGAATTTCTAAATACATCAAGGGTAGTGTTTGCAGAAACGTACTGCAAATTAAGTACATGATGTGATAAATATTTAGTTTTGATTCAACATTACTTATTTGTTCAATATGACTATGTAATGGAATAAAATGCAACTGTTTAGTTGTCAAATGGTACATTTTTTTTAAAGAAAAGAATGGTTAAAACAAGGATTCAATAATGTATTTGCAATGAAATACACAGGAATTTAGGAAATGTTGTTGTCATGCATACATTAGAAAGCCATAATCATAATTGTCATGACTTTCAATTTAGTTTTGGGCTGAGTTCATCTACTAAGAAGTGGGGGCAAAATCAGAGCTTTGAATGTTTTAGAAGCGCCATTTACCCTCTGGTTTAAATATGAAAGCTCCATGGCAATATTTAATGAAGGATTAATTTACATTGCTGCATAGTAATAACTGTAAATTGTGTTCACATCTGGAAGTTTGCAAGACATTTTCTATAGATGGCAATGCAGAATTTCAGTTGACTGAAATTACAGTCTCTCTAAATGTTACCCGATTATTTTGACCATGTAAATATGGTTAAAAGAAGTGAATGAATTTGGACTTACAGTCAAGGCTGGCAATGGTGATGCACTGAGTTTGTTTGTCTCTTCTACTCAGTTACAAACTATTCCGCCCCCTTGAATATTAGCAACTTTTGTTGTTTAAACCAGAAAGGCAAACATTGAGTAATTACCTCTACCACACAACCTGCATAGATTTTCCATGTTTGCAAAGAGAAGTGTAGGCAGAAGAAAGAAGTCACTAAGGGCAGCAATGGACCAACATAGTCAGAGGCCAAACACAAATCTTTTTTTTTTTTCCCAGCAATCCTCTGCAGAGGGGCAACAGTATGTGATAATGGGTAATGAGGGCCAGTTCCAGCAAACAATAAAAGTGTTCCATAAGGCAGAGAATAAAGTAGCTGATTTTATAGACAATCTGCACACAAAAATAATGGCTGTACAGCAGGACCTGTCAATGCAGCAGACCCCATTGGTGAAGTCAGACAGGTCTTGCCTCACATTTCACAGACAGTGGCAAATGTGAAAGCTAAGACAGCCAAGACTGATGCAGGAGAACTGCTAAGAACATGAAGGGGGTCTGACTTTTTTTTTTTGGGGAGGCACGCTAAACAGAAGGATATTCTGTTTGGTGGTACTAAAACGGACTGAGCACATTGCATATTCATGCTGCAAATTCTCAGAGCTAAATTCCCCAGACTGTTCCTAGTTAATTTTAAATCCTGTAATATTAAAGGATGCATTCTTTCAAATACAACTGTAAAAGAAATGGTGTTTCCCAGGTGCTATGCAACTGTGACCTTTTGTCCAAAGGAAGGAAAAAATATTTTGCTGCACTGGAGAAAGCAAACAGACAGCTAAGGGTTTTAATTTCCAAAGTGCCAGTTACGTGAAGATGCTGAGGTGAAAATTAACCAATTTCTTTCTTCTACACCTTCTTCACAATCAAAATGTCTTTTCCTGGGATGCTGCAGGGGTGGCTTTTGCAAGATATTGACCAGAACAGAGATCCAAGTACATGCTCCTACCCAGCATTTCACAACAGACCCATTTCTCAGACAGGTAGACACTTGGTTAGGGGCAGTAAGTAATCTCACCGAAGCTGGAAACTATTTTTTTCTGCTCATTGGGTAAACTTGTTTGTTTTCGAAACTACTACTTGTAATTTAGGAATTTACAAACTACATTTTCAGGAAATATAACTAATAATTCTGATGGCTTTATGTTGGTTTGCTTTGTTTTTTGAACAGCTGGCATGGACTGTACACGCCCAGGAGAAGGTACTGTTTTAAAGATGGCTGCTTGTTAATAAAAATACCTCTAGATATTTGGCTACATGCTTGAGACAATATTTTTGTTCAGTGTTTTAAGCGTTTTGTATAGGCTTTAAGACTTGTGTTCTTTGAAATTTTTCTTATTAAACACATGGAAAGGCAGCTTTTAATGGGTGTCTCTGTGCAATTTGTTGCAGGGTTCCCTGTTCTAGTGCTTTTTAATATGGGAAGAGAACTACTGCTGGCATAGCAGCTAATTTCAAGAGGGTGACTGGTGGCTTATTAGTTGCTGCATTTATGAGGGGTTCTCAATTGGTTGGGTGAGTGAGGACTATGCTTGGTATAGTGATAATGCTCACACAGAATAACAGTTTCTGAACATTACATCAGCCTTAGTAAAGGCAATCTGCCCCTCCATGAAAGTTATAGCAAACTGTACATAGTTTATTTTTCTTTATTAGTATTGCTGTAATTCAGTTCAAGTTGGTTTCTTAATTTTCACAGCTCCTGGGGATGAGTATATAGGAGAGTCAACAGTCGTTCTAGGATAATAGTGGAAAGTATTGACAGGGAATGTTAATGGGATAAGTGTGCTCCATTCGACCTAAAAAGGCCATGGCATATTTGAAGGGACTCTGACCTGACATTTTTCTGCAAGAAACTCGTATGAAAATGAGCATGTACTTTTGGGTAAAACAGGCTATAACAGGCTATAGTACATTAAATTTATCTTCATATCTAAAAGGTACAAAGCGAGGGGGTGGTAACCCTGACAAGGAAAAGTTTTTTCTTTTGAAACAACTGGAGTGCAGAGTGTGACAGCCAAGGGAGACTCTGTAAAGGTATGTTGGTAAGATTATTGTTAACAGTGGTTAATCTGTGCATTCCTCCTGGGACTGGTGTTTCTTACTTGGCTCAAATTCGATTTCTCCTCTAGAATGGGATCCCATTACCTCAGTAAAGGAGGCAAAAAATGGTACTCAGACAGTGTTTCTCCCCTGAATAGATAGGCACCTGACTAAATTTCTAACATGGTGGGTCTGAAGGATGCACATGAAGTTCTCAAAGAATTAGTACTGTATACATACTAATCCTTCCAACATTCTTCTCTCACAATATTAGCTAGGTTTGATCTTTCACAAGAACATCCTTGTTTGATGGAAGCTATTAGCTAGGTTTGATCTTTCACAAGAACATTCTTGTTTGATGGAAGCTCTGGAACATTACCCAAGAGTATTATTAAACCACTCTCCTGTTATTTTATTGTTGTGGGCATACAAATACTTGATCTTCTACTGATAAAGTAATAAATTCCTTTGAAAGACAGTCCTACTTTTTTGAACAGCTTGCAGGGGTTTGCTCCTGGATAACTTTATGCAGCATCATTTAGACAGCTCAACATGGAAACTAAAAGGTTCAAGGGTGAAGATACCAATATGGAACAATACAATAATTATAAAAAGAAAGTCAATGATCGGCTAAAATCGACTTTGCAGTTAACTTCCTTTGATATTTCTGCTTGAAACATAAAACTTCTTGTTCTTGGGCTCCAGTCACAGCAAGTGGAGGACAGCATGGCTAGCAAAAAAAGGAAGGGCTTGTAAATTTACAGGTGACCCAGGTGAGATACCAGAGGAATTCAGCAAATATTGTATGCATCCTTATTATTAGTCCCCTCAGAAGTAGGTGCCACCTCTGTAGTGGACAATTGTTTGGCAAGTTTATCATTAAGTAGTTTAGATCAAGGTTAGGCAACTTCTCTGATGGCTGTGGTCTCCAAGGTGGAATTAGAAACAGTCAGAGTAAGAAAAAAGGGGAAAGACCTAGAGCTCACACAGGATACCCGTTGAAATTTATTTAAATATACAGATACTACATGCAGTCTGTGCTTATGAAACTTTGAAAAGCAATAATTAGGATGGAAAGATTTCCATGCTCATGACAGGAGGATATAATTTTGGTGGTTCTAAAACCAAGGAAAGACCCTGCAAAACAGGAGTCCTATCACTCTTATCAGTTTTGACCTATGATTATAAATTAGTTACTTCTGTACTGGTGAGAAAACCGAATAATGCTGTCCACTCCCTTGTGCACTTTGATCAAATTAGTTTTCTAAAAGGCAGAAAGACTGCAAATAATATTAGTAAGGGTAATGGATTGATTTGGCAGTTCTGGACAACATCTGGTTCTTCTCCACTTCAGTGCTCTGAAAGCGTCAGTCTCTTGTTAAATGGAGACTTCTCACAACTACCGGCTTACTTTGGGTTTCCCATAGTTTTACCCAGCAGCTTGGTCACCTACATCAAAGATCACAGATTGGGAAAGGCTCATTCTGATCTAAATCCCAACCAGTTAACATTAGTAGAGGCACGTATCATGGTTTCCCCCTTTTTCCATTGGTATTTGGCATTATATATTAGACTTCTGTCAGAAGCCTTGAGGCAGGTAATTTAGTAATTACTGTAGGGAATGAGAGATTCAAATTATCTCTACATGCTGAAGACCTGTTACCATATCTTGAAGTGCACAGGAACATTTACTCGTGGCAATTTTGGTGAGATGACAAGGTTCAGGATACATTTAGGGAAGGCATAAGCACTATGTATTAATTACTGCCCTTCCAAGAAAATCCTAACCTATTACCTTTAAGTGGGCTGAGTTTAAGTGCCTAGAATTTAAGTCTGTCCCTTGACTAGCAGACACTATTGACCTAACTTATAAAGTGACATTGGACAAAACCAAGGACTTCTTTGGCTGCTGAAAGCCATGGATTTTTCATACATCTTGATGTGCCCAGGCTCCTCAGTGGTTCATATTACAAGTGATGTAAGCAGTACAAGGTATTCCCTTCCCAGGCCAATTAATTTTCTTTGAAAATTTAAAAAATCGTTCTTCCTCCTTACTTTGAAAGAACAAATGGCCCTGGGTCGCCTGGGAGATACAGACATTTCTACTGGATATGGAAGGGGTGGATTGCCCCTAATTATTATTTCTACTTTCATAAGATGCATAACAAAGAATATTCTTTGATCTGGAAAAGGATGTTGTTTCAGGATGCTGGAAGTCTGCTGGGTCTATGGCGGAGGATAGTCATTCGAAGTTGGCAACAATTTTAGCCTACTTTTTCCATGACTAAGGCATTAGTTATAACAGTTAGGGAAGTGATGAAGTTCAGTGATACAAGGGAATGGAAGACAGAATTGGCCAAGATTTCTTTGGCACTGTTTCTGGAGCTAAGAAGACCCCAGCTAGAGAGATATGCTCCTTATTAAGCACAGTATATGTTTTTTGGGAGCATTTGTACAAGGAGATGTCCTTCATGACTACAGAGGAGTATATTAAAAAATTTGAGCATTCTGAGCTAGTCCACTCCTAGTATGAAGTGCTTAGAAAAAAATCTAGACATTTTAAATTTTTTCAACAACAAATAGATCAACACCCTCAGTTAGTAAATTGATATTCACCCCTCCAGGCTAGTTGCCCAACACAATGCATCTGAAATTCTCCAGGTGCAACTAACACTAGGTAAGACTGCAATCCAAATTGTAGCTTGCTACAGATCCCCCACTATGCCCCAAGACAGTTTTGTACCTACCATAAATGTAGATGTTAGAGTGTATACACTGCTGCAGTCATTACACTTGGGTTATCCGGCCGTCAGGCGGTCCCTCCGTCGGCCTGAGTTCCAAAGTCTTGGTCCGGCATCGGTTGCTGTCGCTTCTTCCCTGATGTCAATGCGACGGGGTACACAAGATGCAGCCGACGCCATTTTCTTCAGTTTTTCTTGCCCCAGATGTCAGATGCCCCCAAAATGGTAGGCAATGCAAATTTGCTAATAAAACATACATATGAAAAGCAATCAAACAATTTCAGTTATCAGCAAATACTCCCCCATAGGTAGTAAAGGGTAGAAGACAGGTATGTACCAGCAAGTAAGAGGGGAAGGAGGGAGGGTAATCTGGACTGCAGCAGTGTATACACTCGAACATCTACGTTTATGGTAGGTACAAAACTGTACTATGTTCGTGTTACACTGCTGCAGTCATTAAACTTGGGTAGAATCCCAAAGCTGAGGTAGAGTGGCTGGTTCTATAAGGCATTACGGGTGGCTATAAGGCCCTGCAGCACAGCAGTGGCAAAGCCAGCTCTGGATTTAGAGTAAAGAGGCAGATGGTAATGCTTGGTAAAGGTAAATGTCCTTGGTAGGTATTCCTTTGAGGTAGGCAGTTGAAGTGGCTGTTGCCCTGGTAGAATGAGACCTAATGCTGTTGGGTACAGTTTTCCCATGGTCTTTATAGCAGAAATGTATACAGTGTCCTATCTATTTTGAAATGGCTTTTCCCTGTGCTCCTGCAGCGTATGCTACGAACAATTGCTCAGTTTTCCTGAAAGCTTTGGTTTTGTCCAAGTAGAAGCGTAACTGCCTGTGTATGTCCAAAGAATGCAGAAGGCTCTCCCCTTTATTCTGTGGGTTTGGATAAAAAGTTGGCAAGTGAATAGTTTGGTTTAGAGCCACACTTGATACCACCTTTGGCATAAAAGTAGGGTTTGTTCTTAAAGACACCTTGTCTTGGTGGAAAATGATGAAAGGTTCCACTGCCATTAGTGCCTGTAATTCTGAAACTCTTCGTGCTGAGGTTATTGCCAGGAGCAGAGCAGTTTTCCAAAAGACATATTTTAAATCTGCTGAGTTAGCTGGCTCAAAAGGAGGTAAAGTTAATTTTTCCAACACAAAGTTGAGGTTCCAAGTTGGAGTTGGTGCTCTACGGGGCGGTCTTATGTTTTTAGCCCCTCTGAGGAACTGTTTTAGCAAAGGATTAGAAAAAATAGGTGGGTCCGAGTTGTAATGAGCAGAGATGGCAGAGGCGTGGATCTTTATGGATGAAAAGGAGAGGCCTTTGTCCAGCATCTCAGTTAAATATTGTAGTATCTGAGGAATATTTGGGCCAAGAGGGTCAAGGCTGTGAGCCTGGTTCCAGGCACAGAATCTCTTCCATTTATCCGAATAGGCTTTCCTGGTGCTACGCCTTCTGGCCTCCAGAATGACAACCATAACAGCTTTGGAGAGAGGCATTGCTTGCTTGACAAAGGAATCTGCCATGCAGCCTGGTTTAAAGTCTTTAGCTGGCTGTGAAGTATCTGATTGTTGTGCTGAGTAAGAAGATGTGGGATTTGAGGCAAAATCCAGGGTGGACCTTGTGCTAAGTTCTTTAAGATTGGGTACCAGTGCTGGTGTGGCCAGTCTGGGGCAATCAGGATCATCTTTGGCTTTTCTTGCCTGGCTTTTATGAGTACCTTTGGAAGGAGAGGTAGTGGTGGGAAAGCATATACTTGTAGGTTTTTCCAGCTGAATGAGGGGGCATCCACTTTCCATGCTTGTGGGTGGCAAGTCCTTGTGCAGAATTTTTGTAGCTGGCAGCTCATTGGGGATACAAACAGATATATGTCCGGGCTCCACCATTTTTATGTTATCATTCTGAATATTTGTGGATGTAATTTCCACTAGTGCAGATCCATAAAATTTCTGCTTAAGTCGTCTGCCAGTGTGTTTCTCTCTTGGCAGGAATTGTGCTTGCAGATGAACTTGATAGGTAAGAGCTGTGTTCCACAAGATCATGGCTTCTCTGCAGAGGGGATAAGAATGACTGCCCCCTTGCTTGTTTATGTACCACATAACTGTGGTGTTGTCTGTCTTTAGTAGTAGTTGTCCTGGATGCAGAAGGTCCTTGAAAGCTATAAGGGCATTTTGTACAGCTAGCATCTCTTTTTGATTGATGTGAAGATGCCTTTGTTCTGCGGGCCACTTGCCCTGAATACATTTTCCTGCCATGTGTGCTCCCCAGGCATAATCCGATGCATCTGTTGTCAGTGTTTGCCTGGCTGTGGGTTGAGTGAAAGGCTGTTCCTTGTTGAGGTGACATGCTTGAGCCCACCATCGAAACTCCTGTTGAAGGCAAAGAATTAGTGGTATTACTGTTTCCAAACTATGACAGTGTTGAGATGAGACACTCTTTAGGTACCATTGTAGTTTCCTTATATGCAGTCTGGCATATGAAATTAGTAGTATGCAAGATGCCATGTAACCCAAGGCCTGCAGAATTTTTCTTGCAGGGAGTTGGGTCTTTGTTGCCATCAATTGAAAATACTGAGTCAGTTGTCCTTGCTTGTCTGGCATGAGATAAGCCATCTGGGCTGTTGTATTCAAGCTGGCACCCAGGAATATTATCTCTTGTGAGGGCACTAGTTTTGACTTCTTTTCGTTTACTGTGTACCCTAGGCAACTTAACTTTTTTACAAACGCCAGATGCTTTAGAAGAATGCCCTTGCTCTCTGCTTGAATCAGGCAGTCGTCCAGATACGGATAAATTTGAATTCCTTTCTGTCTGCAACACGCAATTACTGCTGCCAGGCACTTTGTGAAGACCCTGGGCGCAGTAGATGAGCCAAAGGGCAGTGCAGAGAATTTGTAGTGCATTGAACCAGCTATGAATCTGAGGTATCTTCTGCAGTTTTGTCTGATAGGGACATGCAGGTATGCCTCCTTGAGGTCCAAAGTTACGAGCCAAGCTTTCTTGCCCAGCATGGAAAAAGCTGCTGTAGTGTCAGCATTTTGAATTTTGGAACATCCAGGTAAGTGTTTAGAGAAGAAAGATCCAAAATGGGCCTCCAGGCTTTGTCCTTTCTGGGAACCAGAAAGAGTCTTGAGTAAAATTCTTGTCCTTGCTCCTGTGTTGGTACCTTTTGAATAGCGCTCATGTCCATGAGTGCTGTAATTTGTCTTTGAGCCACTGCCCATTGATTTGGTGGCAGATTTGGCATTCCTTTTAGCCTTGGCAGAGTGTGAAAGTGGAACCTGTAACCTTGAGATACAGTGTTGAGAACCCATTTGTCTTTGGTGAGCATATGCAAATTGTGACAGAAAAGTGCCAGTTTTCCTCCCAAGGGGGCTGCCAAGAGAGAGAACTGTTTGGCAGCTGTAGTGGGAAGTCATTGGGGCTGGTTTTTGTAAGGTTGAGGCCTGTCTTCCCCTTCTTTCTGGGTTGATGCACCCCATTGTCGAGGCCTGTAAGGACCTTCTGGTTGACCTCTACCTCTTGGACGTCTGTATCTGCCCCTTTGAGGTCCGTCTGTAACTGGAAAGGACCAATTCTTTGTTGGCCAACTTCTGCTAAATCGAGGAGGCTGAACCTGTAAGAAATCCTTCACTGTTTGCAAGATTTTGCCTTATCCTCCATTTTCTTTAATACCTCTTCTGCCTTAACTCCAAATAAAACATCCTGCTGCAAAGGTGCATCCAATAATTTTGCTTTAACATGATCTGGTAACGTCTGTTCTTTTAACCAAGCATGTCTTCTAATGACAGATCCTGTAACTGCTGCTCTACAGGAGGCCTCTAATGAATCAAAACCATATTGCAAAGTATGTTTTCCCACTTGTTCAGCTGCATGCAATAAATCCTGCATTTCTTTATAATTAGGGGGATCTGAGTTTGGAAGCATTTTTTGTTTCAACTGAGACATCAAATATTGCTGATATTTTAGCATGTGAAACTGGCAATTTAAGGCCCTCATTGCTAAAGTTGCAGATGTGTATACTTACTTCTCCCATCTGTCTAATGCTCTGGAATCTCTGTCAGAGGGGACTGGATTCATTGCTGAGGAGGCCTTTACCCCTTTGGGGCCCTGAGAAATAGTTTCAGGGTCAGCATCTGGGCTTTTATAAAGAAATTTGGGACTCTGTAGTATATGTCTGGCTTAAATGGAGCAGGAGGTAAAGAATCAGGATTTAAACTTGATTCAGTATAGACATCATCCACAATATCTAACACTGGTGGAATAGCAAGGGGTCTGTGTTGAGGTAATAAAAAGGAAATCTCTGAGCCTTTTCTTGGACTCTGAATAATCCTGGCCCTCCCAATGGAAATGCTCCCTCATGGTATGCAAGGTTTCCCCAAAGGAGTAGTCCTCTGGCGGAGAGGCTGAAGGAATTGATTCCTCAGCATCAGAATCCTCATAGGGGGGTAAAGAGTATCCTAGGTCTGAGGATGAATCTGAAGTGATGGATATCTGGTCGGATGAGTTATAGTCTGCATCCTGTCTAGGCCTTTTATCAGGAAGGGGATGGGACCCCCTGATCAGAGTGATTAAGTCTTCGGCCATTTTGAGCATTTGTTTCTTAGGCATGGAGGCCTGTCCTGGTGAATGTTGATTTTTTTTCTTTGTTTTTAAAGGAGTTTTAGACTTGGCAGAAGATTTAATGGTTAACGGAGTAGGTCTGAAAACACCCACTGAAGCTACGGGTTGCTCAGCTACTCCGGATCCCTCTGAAGGGTTAGTCTCGGTAGGCTGTAAATCTGGTGCATCCGAAGGCCCAGCCATCTCCACGTGGGAGTCAGAGGCAGCCTGAGGTTCTAAAGAAGCGGTAGTCAGGGGCTGCGAAGATGCCTCGCTGAAAACCAGAGAACCGGCGACTGGCCTAGAAGAGGCTTCTTCGTCAGTTTTGGGCCTCGGATGCCTGTCCTTGTCTTTGTGCTTTTTGTGTATTCCGGTCGTCGGTAGTTCCGACAGCATGGTATAATTGAATTTTCTGCCAAAATAATGTCGGGCAAAACCAAACAGATGTTTAATAGTGTGCTTGTTAAACGTAGCACAAAACGGACAACCTGTGATGTCATGGTCTGGGCCTAGGTATGGGATACAATAAGAATGGAAATCCTTATGAGGTATTTGCTTCCCACAAGAAATACAGTTATTAACTTTTACTGACATCGGTCTGAGGCAAGAAAAAGTTTCCCCAATGGGGTAATTAGCTTTGTAGAAGACTTTGGTTCTGGATTCGGAATGAAAATCGCAGGAGTTGGCCGACCGGCACTTGCGAACTGCTTTTGCTTCGGGCACCGCGCCGCAAGAAAGACTGAAGAAAATGGCGTTGGCTGCATCTTATATACCCCTGTCGCACTGACATCAGGGAAGAAGCGACAGCAACCGACGCCGGACAAGACTTTGGAACTCAGGCCGACTGAGGGACTGCCTGACGGCAGGATAACCCAAGTGTAATGACTGCAGCAGTTTAACACGATGAACATCACTAGGCAAGACTGCAATCCAAATTGTAGCTTGCTACAGATTCCCCACTATGCCCCAAGATTCTCACTACACCTTTCTAAACATACCAGAAAATATTAAAATACAACCAAACACCCTAATACTGGGTGATTTCAACTACCCTGCCATTAACTGGGAAAACTACTCAGGTAGCAACTCCTTTTCCCAACGGTTCTTGGAATACATAAATTCCTATGCCGTGAATCAACTAATCCATTGTTCCACCAGGGGCTCCAATATCCTAGACCTGGTCATTACCAACATGGGAGATAGATGCTCCACACCAGTGGTCACCCCCTCATTGGTCAGGTCTGACCATAAGCAAATCACCCTTGACATCCACATCCCACCCTCCAGTAAGGAAACCTCCTTAAAAAACTTCTCCAAAGCCAACTTCATGCTACTGAAGTCAGAAGTGACAAACTTCACGACACCCATGCAGATGGGATCTAAAGGTTCGACTGCAGAATCCTACACTAAGGCACTGTACGAGCACATCCACTCGTGCATGAATCGTGCCATCCCAAATAGAACCAAGATGCTCTTCTCCAAAAAAAGGAAGCCAATCCGGTGGTCCCCTGCTATAAACAAACTATACAATAGAAGGAAGAAACTGTTGCAGAAAAGAGGAAAATCCCAGGATGCAAAAAACTCCCTCACCAGCCTCAGTAAGAAGCTGAGATCCCTCATAAAATCCTCAAAAGCTAGTTACGAAAATAAAATTGCCAAAGATTCCAAAGACAACCACAAGGCATTCTATAGTTATGTCAAGAATCTAAACGGCAATGCTCAGATCTGCTTTGAGCTACAACAGAATGGCATTAAATATACTGATCCCAAGGATATTGCCAATATCCTGGCAGATCGATTTAGTGCCAACTTCACCCCCCCCCTCACCTCCTAAAGCTCATCTCAATACTCTCCAAAGCTAAGAATACAGCATCCATGGGACCAGATGACATCCCAGGCTGTGTACTACATGAACTACAAAATGAACTACACCTCACCTAAGTGTCATGTTTAATCATAGCCTCACCTCAGGCTTCGTGCCCACCGAGTGGCGCACAGCTACAGTTATCCCACTCCACAAGGGGGGAATCCGCCTTGGATCCCGGGAACTACCGTCCCATCAGTCTGACAAGCCTGATCTGCAAGGGCATGGAACGCATTATCATGGAACTTATAAACAAAAGACACTGGCAACCTTCAAACACTGGACCCCACCCAATTTGGGTTTGTGAAAGGCCGATCTTGTCTCCTGAATCTGATTGACTTCTTCGAATCAGTGTCCAGAGCTGTGGATGGAGGTAAGGAGGTCCATAAAGCCTATCTGGACCTCGCCAAGGCCTTCAACACCATCCCCAACTCTGCAATCATAGATAAACTTACTAAGCTGGGCATAAATCCCTATGTCACTCGATGGGTTGCAACTGGCTTACTGACAGAACCCAGACTGTAAAAGTAGCCGACTCCAAATCCAGCTCCAGACAAGTGGAGTACCTCAGGGTTCAGTCCTGGGAACCACTCTTGTTTGGCATCTACTTCTCTGAAGTACAGGCCAACACTAAGGGACTCTGGCTAACAAAGTTTACCGATGACTGCAAACTGAGAGCCATTATTGAATCCCCAAATGATGTGGATATTCTACAAAAAGGCCTTACAGAAACAGATGCCTGGTGCCAGAGCCATGGGCTCACGCTTAATGCCAAGAAATGTATAGTTATCCCCTTTGCAAAAAAAAAACATGTACCCATGAATTACCACATAGGTGGCAGTACACTAAACATCGAAAGTGTGATGAGAGACTTGGGTGTGGTCTCACATTCAATAACCACATCGCCACAACAGTCAGGAAATCCTTCTATGTGGCACACCTCATCACTAAGGGCTTTTCATCCAGAAAAAAAGAGGTCATTGTTCCACTGTACTCATCCCTCATTAGACCCATTATAGAGTATAATGCCCTGTTTGGTATGTACCTCACAAGACATCTGCAACAGCAGGAAAGGCCACAAATACCTCACTAAAGAATCACAGGCATAAAGCAGATGCCATATGCTGACCGTCTAAAAACTCCAGCTATACTCTGTGGCATATCGTCTACTCAGAAGTGATCTCTGCTTAACATACAAGGCCATGTCAAACCCTGAGCTGTTGGACATGCTCCATGTAAAGAAATCCCAATCCCTCAGAGCCACACGCTCCAGGGATCTAAACCTTGCCATCACAATGAACAAGACATGCTGGAGGGATAGGTTCCTGGCCCAGAGACTCCCCATACCCTGGAACAGACTGCCCATATATGTCAAGCAGAGCACCTCATTGGCCCTCTTCAAAAGGAACCTTGATGACTGGATGGGAGATAGGAAATTCACCCCGGGGATCATGTCAGTCGCCCTGCTAGACAGGGGTCCAGAGAAGTAAATATTGTGGGAAGAAATATCCAGGGAATTGTTATGGCTAGGCTTGTATAGGCCCTAGAGCAGATAGCCTAGTACCAACCTATGAATCTATTAGTCACTCAAGAAGGGAGCAGGTATTAGCCACTCTGGTGGTGTAGAGGAATAAAGCCCCGACTATGGCCCAACCAACCCCCATGTTCAATTAATACCTCAGGTGACTAACAGAGCAGCAGGGAAGGGTTGGGTGTACTTATCATGGGTGGGAGGGTGCTCGTGGACATGCTGTCTAAGGGGAAGTGTGGTTCTAAGAGAGGCATTGCCCTTGGATGCAATCAACGAGTGAAGGGGGGCAGAAAAGGCAGTGTGTATGGCATAACCAAAAAGAAAACAACCCTGGACAGAAGTATAGGTGAGCTGAACCCCCAGAACTTAGGAACTCACTTTGGATCCACAACTGGCCCCAGCAATACCAGAGTAAGTTGGGGGGTAGAAGAATAGCTAGTAAACCCGTATGGTAAAGATAATTCCCAAAGGGACAAGAAGAAAAAAAAAAGGCAGCAGGCATTCTTAAAGAAAATAATAAGAATAATAAGATGTATTCCATACACAATGGAAAAGAAGGGGAGTCTATCCAGAATATACAGGGCTGGCTAGGAAAGTGTCCAAATTTGCCAAATAACTCCAGAGTACCGGGCTAAACTGAAGGAAATGATTAAGTATGCCATATAGATTACAAGTATTGCAGGTTCTTTGGGTGGAAATGATTCCAAGTTTTTATACGCCCATCTGACTAGCCACTATTTTTCCTGAAGCCACCCCTTATTTTTGGAGATGCAGGGGTGGGGTACTGGGAATCAGGTCCGTATCTTTCAGGGAGGCCCTAAATTGGATATCTTTAAAAGGATTCTCAGGAATGTATTCACAAAATATGGCACAATGGAATTCAGTTGACACCAGAGCTTTATTTCTTGAGCATTATGAACTGATGACATGCACCTAAATAGTTGGGAGGCTTTGTTATACATACCTGCATAAGTGGCTGAAAAAAGTTACTAAGAAAAAATAGAAAGCGACTTGATAGTCCAGGTATAAATAAAGTTAAACAGCTGATGAACAAAATATTCAACTTGGAAATGAAAGGTTGTTCTGATTAGATGGACTGAGAAGCAATTTATGGATAACTCAACTTGGTGGCCTACACATCAGTAGTGTGTGTTTTCCGTTTATCTTCATGTTACCTTAAATTTTTCTTTTTTCCTTTTTCATGAGCTTGCTGGAATGTCATTGAGATGAACAGGTATTAAAGCCTTAACCTCACAACAAAATTAATAAAAAGAAATATGCAGGATTTTTTTTTTTACTTGTTTGGAGTTTGGTTAATAATATTGTTATATTTCTTTTTTTACTGAAGACATGTCACTTAAAAAAAGAAAAAGTCACTGAATTTTCCCCTTGAAAGGTATTTTATGATGACGCTCTAGAAGAAGAACGCCTTTTATTTTCCTAGCAGTATCTTCTGTGTACTTTAATTTGCATGATCTTTTTCCTATGCATTCATAGAGATTCTGTGACTCTTCTGTCAAACTGCTGAATGTTGTGGCACAGTTCCACTTGTAAATGCCATTTTCTAAGCATTCTCATAAATTGCACTTTGGATCGAAGTTGTGTAAACTGACTGCAATAGTTCAGCTGGTGATAGTCCATATAAGGTTTGCTGAAAATCAAAACTCAAAATATCAGATGCTTTGGCAGCGTTATAGGCAACTCTTGAAAATAGCTATAAAAAAGAAAACACTGCCCAATTTAGATAAATGGTTTGCATGCAGGAGTATAATGCAGTATATTAACTATGGGGATTTTTACTATGAAGTTTAATTTACTGAACGGATAAAGTAGATCGCCATGGTTCCTTTTCAGTCACAAGTTAGTTAAAAATGAAATATAAACGTAACTATCTTATAATAATGTGGATAGAGCCCCAAAAGGCAAAGCTTGCAATAATGTACAGACAGTAGTAAAACACAAAATTTGACAACTGTACACAAGTATATTTGGTACTTTTTAAGCATTTTCCAAAGAATTCCTGTCCCACGTTTTAAAAGAAATTTTAGATATCTAAGCAGGTGCACCTTAAGCTGGTTGGTGAAGGTGCAAGTGTGGGAAACTGGTGTAAGGCATTTTGAAGCGACCTTCAAATAGATGCAAAGGGGGAAGAAAGGAATATCAGTGCAGACAAGTGAAAAAGTAGGATGGCAATTGCGAAAACAGTGGAGTCCAAACATCCAAGAGGCCTGGAGTACTGTTTAACTGAAGAGAGTCAATGTGAGGCCTTGTACTGGTCTATGCAAAGGCCCTTGAATAATATGCTAACAAGAATTTACTTAACCGGAAGCAAGTCAGCCTGCTCAACTATATGGCAATGATGGAGTCTCCTCTGCCTACTCCAACAATAAAGCAACAGATACCATTCTGCACTGTCTGCAGTTGCAGTCGATTTCTATCACAAGACAATGATTGGAAGAGAATAGTCAAAGATGAACAGAAGTACTCCTCTTCACCAAATGTAAGCCTGCCCAGTTGACAAGAAAGTTATATTCATGTATTTAAACAGAACTGACAATTTTATTTTCTCTGCACACATCCATAAAGTGAGAAATATGTGGTGGATTAAGAAACAAAAATACATTTTATGAACTATATAAAATAAGAGGGTTACCATCAAGGCTGGTGATTTATAATTTGTTAATCACTTAAACCAAGATATTTATGAGCTCCTAAAAACAGTGGTTTTGTTGATGTTCACCAAGTCTGTTATTTTCACAGTCTGACAGCTGAGCCAAGGTAGAGTTACAGACTATCAAGGAACTGGTCAGCTTACCGGAGATCATTCATCTGCAGAAGTCTCATTTTAGGGACCTCCTGTCAAACTGTTGTGTGCCACTGCACAATTTACATGTAAATGATTCACAGTAATATTTGCAAATGTTTTGGATTAAAAGCTGCATAAAAACAAGGGTCAAAACTCAGGCTGAGGAAAATATTTTACATTCATTTTTGTGATGGTGTTTTGGATCAGAGTTGCATAAACTCAGAGTCATAGTTTAGGTGGTGATAGTTCATCAATAGTAGGATGAATATGTGAGCTTAAAATTAATGCATTTTGGCAGAGTTGTGGGCATTTGTTGGCATTAGCATAAAAGCTGACTTTTTCATGGTTTACCAGTTTAAGCAGAGTAGCCAAGCCTAATCAGTGTTTATGATTTACTCCTGGACTCATTTTTCCTTTTCAAGGTATGTGGAAAGTTAACTGTAAATGTTTTCCTATTTCAGGTCTAAATTAATGAGGGGTGCACATGTCACGTGCAGACATAAGTCTGTGTGCATGTCTGCATGCTCACATGCGTGTGTGTAAAACTTGCTTATGTTAGCTTTCTGAGCTTTCTCAATTTCCAATTTATGCTCTTTACTCAAACAGCAAAATATTGATGCTTCCAAGATGTCGACACATTGAGTAAGCTTAATCCCAGCTCTTCCAGTGTGAAAACTGGAACTAAGCAGAGGAAGCCAGTGGGACTTCTATTTCTGGGCACATTTCAGTAACTGGCTAGTAAGTGCACTGCCTAGATGCCAGGAAAAAAGAAATATAAAGGACCTGAAAAAAAATCAGCTACAAAAAATGAGGGGGGAAAAAAAAACACTGACTAGGAAGAGTACTGCATTTATTCAGCAAAAAGCAGTGCAAGCTCCAGGCATGCCTTCCAGTAACCTAGAGGAAAGTATATGACAATTGCACAGAGAGCTCATTAAAATAAATGAAGCACTGATGGAGTATATCAACTCAAATAACAAAAGGCTAAAAAAAATAAATAAATAAATAAATAAATAAAAAATAAAAGGAAGCTTTAAACAGATATTCAGATGAGGTGACAAAACTGCAAAAATCAGAGGTCAAAATGAAGGAATGACTGGCTAAATAGGAGACTGTTCAAGAAAAGATATTTAAAAAAATAAGAGAGGACAGAGCATGTAAGGTAAACCTGAGATTTTCTGCTATAACAGAGAATCTGGAAGGAACAGACTATTAATTTTATGAAAGCACAAATAAGCAACTGGACGGGCATTCCATAACAGGAGTTGTTAATTGAAAGGGCACATCATGTGTATGCTCCAAACCTGGCTATGAGAAAGCAACCTATACCTTAAATAATAAAGATGCAATCCTACCCGTAGGAGCTTATTCTGACAAAACTGTGACAACAGTACAAAGTACAAAAAGTGAATGGTTTCTCACTGTACATCAGGCAGAAGAGGAGTAAATTTATTCCACTATTCAAAGGAATATTGAGAAGCAGGCATGAGATTCAAACTGCCGTACTCAGCTATCTTCAAAATATTCTTTCCTGGATGGACAAAATATTTTGATGCAGTACATGCTAAGGAGGAAATACAAAAGTTTGTCAAACAAAAAGTGAGCTGTGAAACAGAAAGAGATTCAGCTTCTTGTTAGGTAATAAAGACCACAGAGAAACTGTGCCAGTGAAATCTTTACCAATGTTTCAATGGAAAATGTTTGAGAGAAGGAAAAAAGCAAAAAAAGAGTCGACTAGAAGAATAAAGAGTACGTTGGAAATTAAGTAAAGGGAGGATTGGGGAGATGGAGATGAATAGGAATAAAACCAGTAACTTGGAAATTGACAAATGTGGGATTACAAAGCAATAATTATATTTGTGAAACTTGACAGAAAAAGAAAAATCTGGAAATATTGGACTTTTTTTGACTTTGTTAAATATGTAGTGGACTCTAAAGCATATGCCCTACTTCATACTATCATTGTTCAAAAAAATACTTAGAATGGGGAAAGGAGGGAGAAAGTTAGCTGCAAACAAAAATGTTTTTCTTAATAGTAATATTTTTATACTGCATAATTTTCTTTGCATGCTATAAAGTAAAGTTTTCTCAGTTACTTTTAAGTGAAATAGGAGTATCAGTTTACATTAGTATCCCTGTTTTTTCTTTCTCCTTTTTCAGTTTTAAAAATTGTAGGCACTGCAGTGTAAAAAAAATGTCTGGTTGAAAGAGCATGACAAAAGAAAAATTGACATACGTTTTCTCATTATTGCACAGGGGAATAACTGGATTAAGGCTCTTAGCTTGCTCTAGTAACAAGTTTTAAGAGAAAGCAAATATATGAAAAAGAACACCGAATATTATAAATCCTTTTCTAGTCAATAAGTGTATCCTTACTAGAAACTCTGTAGGTTGTCCTCATGTCTCCATCAGGACAATCTGATAAAAGGGAATGGCTAGAGGATAATGTTTTCTGAAAGCATTCAAGTGTTTTCCCAGCTGGGCGAGCTACAAAGCCAAGACAAAAACAGACAGCACTTAGTAAAAGCACAGACTGCACCATACATCTTAGCAAGGATAATAAGAAGTTATGTACCTACCATAACGTTCCATGTTAGTTGTCTTCTTCTCGCCTTCTTTCTTGCTGGATGGGTTCGGAGCCGATCCTCGGCTCCGACTCGGCCAATACTAAAGCTTGAGAGCTAATTCCACCGGCTCGAGGCTCCCCTATATCCCACAATGCTAGGCGGTAACTACTCAGATCTCGTTTGATAGCTATACCAAGCAATCCTAGTCTCCACAGAATGGAGTAGGGAAACCCACCTCAAAACAATCTGCGTAAAAGAATGGCAGACCTCAGTAAGGATAAAAGAGGTGGAAGAACGTGTGGGAATGACAACTTCCAGAAGAAAAACACAAAATGAATTCCAGTCGGTCTGTCCAGGCTTGGGGGAAGGAGGGTGGGACGCAAGAAAGAAGGCGAGAAGAAGACAACTAACATGGAACGTTATGGTAGGTACATAAAGTACAGTTTTGTACCTACCATAAATGTAGATGTTCGAAGATCCACATTGCTGCAGTCCTTACACTTGGGTAGTCCGCTGTCCTCGGTCGGCCCGAATATCAAAGCATTAGGCTGACGTCGGTCATGGCGCTTAAGACTGACATCAGGACGTCAGGGTACAAATGCGCATGACCGACGTCATATCCTCAGTCTTTTCTTGCCCCAGATGTCAGAAGACCCTAAACAGAAAGGTCAAAACCAAAAGACAGCAAAAAACAACCAACCACCCTAGCACTAAACATATGAACAATATATATACAATATGTACAATATTTACAACCCAAACCACACAACCGCCTCTAACAACAGAGGGGAAGGAGTGAGGGTAAATTGGACTGCAGCAATGTGGATCTTCGAACATCTACATTTATGGTAGGTACAAAACTGTACTATGTTCTTCATCTCACATTGCTGCAGTCCTTACACTTGGGTAGAATCCCAAAGCAGAGGTAAGGGAGGATGGCAAAACTATAAAGTAGTAGGAGCTGCCAAAATGCCCTGTAAAATAGCAGTGGCAAACCCAGCCCTAGATTTAGAGTAAAGTGGAAGGTGGTAATGCTTAGAGAAAGTATGCACTGAACTCCAAGTAGCTGCCTCCAAAATATCCTTAGTTGCCACCCCCCTTAAAAAAGCTGTAGATGTGGCAGTAGCTCTAGTGGAATGAGGCCTAATCCCAGCTGGAACTTCCTTACCATGATGGGAATAACAGAAAGCAATACAAAATCCAATCCACTTAGAAATAGTTTGTTTTGACACAGGCTTGCCCTGAGAACCCAAAGCAAAAGAAACAAACAACTGCTGAGACTGCCTGAACCCTTTAGTTCTGCTCAAATAATATCGCAACTGCCTGTGTATATCCAAGGTGTGCAAAATCTTTTCCCCTTTATTTTGGGGGTTTGCATAAAAAGTAGGCAAATGAATAGTTTGGTTTAAAGCCACACTAGAAACCACCTTAGGCATAAAGGAAGGATTAGTACGTAAAGATACCCTATCCTTATGGAAAATTAAGAAAGGCTCAACTGCCATAAGGGCCTGTAATTCAGAAACCCTTCTCGCAGAAGTAATGGCCAACAAAAAAGCAGTCTTCCATGATAAATATTTCAACTCAGCAGTAGCTGCAGGCTCAAAAGGTTGTAGAGTGAGTTTCTCCAACACAAAATTGAGATCCCAAGCAGGAGTAGGAGCTCTACGTGGGGGTCTTATATTCTTTGCCCCTCTAAGGAATTGCTTAAACAAAGGATGAGAAAACAAAGGTGGATCACAGTCATAGTGAGCAGAAATTGCTGCAGCATGAATCTTAATAGAAGAGAAGGACAACCCTTTGTCCAGTAACTCAGCAAGATATTGAAAAGCCACACTTAAATTAGGCTTAGCAACATCAAATTCCTTTGCTGCACTCCAAAATAAAAATCTCTTCCATTTATCTGCGTATACTTTCCTTGTACTAGGCCTTCTGGCCTCCAAAATAACATTCAAAACTTGCTGCGGAAGCTGAGACCCTCCAGGGTTTAAAACAGAATATGCCAGGCTGTTAGGTGAAGAGAGTGAAGTTTGACATTGAGTAAATGACTGTTCTCTTGAGACAGCAGGTGTGGAATCGAAGACAAAGGCCATGGAGGCTCCCGAACCAGACTTCTCAGTAATGGGTACCAGTGCTGTCGAGGCCAATCTGGAGCTATTAGAATCATCTTTGGCTTGTCCTGTCTGACCTTTAGGAGTACCTTTGGGAGGAGAGGCAGAGGTGGAAAGGCATTCACATGAAGATTGCTCCAATTGAAAGAAAGAGCATCCACTTTCCAAGCTGTGGGATGAAACCTTTTTGTGCAAAACTTTGGCAGCTGGTGGTTTAGTGGAGAAGCGAACAGATCTATGTCTGGAGTTCCCCATGACACTGTCAATTTCTGGAATACATGAGGATCCAAATTTCCACTCGTGGGGATCCATAATTCGTCTGCTCAACACGTCTGCTAAGGAGTTCTGTGCTCCTGGCAGAAACCTTGCCTGAAGATTGAGTTGTAAACTGAGAGCAGTCTCCCACAAAATCATTGCTTGCCTGCATAGAGGATAGGAATGTGTTCCCCCTTGCTTGTTGATGTACCACATGACAGTTGTGTTGTCTGTTAGAACCAACACCTGCCCTGGAAGAAGTAAATCCTTGAAAGCTATTAAAGCAAATTGGACTGCTAACATCTCCTTCAAGTTGATATGTAGATGTTGTAGTCTGGCAGGCCACGTGTCTTGTATCCACTTTCCATTTAGATGAGCTCCCCAAGCTTTGTCTGAGGCATCTGTCATTAGAATCTGACTCGCCTCTGGCCGGGTCACAGAGAGTCCCTTGTTTAGGTGACATTCCTGAGCCGACCACAAAAATTCCTTTTGAATGCAAGGTATTATCTAATGACAGTGTCCATATCTTGGCAGTGCTGAGTCCATACATTTTTGAGATACCATTGTAGCTTCCTCATATGTAGTTTGGCATTGGGAAGCACCAGAATACAAGATGCCATGAACCCCAAGGCTTGAAGGACTGTCCTTGCAGTCAGCCTGGACAGATGAGACAATTGATGGAAGTAAAGTGAAAGATTCTTTTGTTTGTCCAGGGTCAAAAAGGCCATCTGGGATGCTGTATTCAGTCTCACACCCAGAAAGCACATGTCCTGAGAGGGTACTAGACTGGACTTTATTTCGTTCACAGAATACCCCAGGCATCTTAGCACTGCTATCACATATTGTAGATGATGAAGAAGCTTGTCCCTTCCTTTGGCCAGAATCAGGCAATCGTCCAAATAAGGATAAATCTGTATTCCTTTTAGCCTGAAGAAAGCTATCACTGGAGCCAGAACCTTTGTGAACACTCTGGGCAGTAGATAAGCCAAAGGGCAATGCAGAGAACTGATAATGAGAAGTCCCAGCTCGAAAACGCAGATACTTCCTGCAACTTAGCCTGATAGGAACATGAAGGTAAGCTTCCTTGAGATCCAGAGTCACCATCCAGTGATCTTTGCCCAGCAGAGGTAAAAGCTGTTGTAACGTCAACATTTTGAACTTGGGAATGTCCAGAAAAGTGTTGAGGATAGACAAATCCAAAATTGGTCTCCACGTGTTCCCCTTCTTTGGTACTAGGAACAGGCATGAATAAAATCCCAGGCCTACTTCTGGCAGAGGGACCGGCTGTATGGCCCCTATTTGCAGCAGCAGAGAAATTTGTTTTTGAGCCTCTATTCTTTGCTGAGGAGGAACGTCTGGCATGCCCTTGAAAGGAGGCAATGTATGGAAATAAAACCTGTAACCTTGGTGTATAATATCCAATACCCATTTGTCCTGGGTGATCAAATTCCAATTTTCTTTGAAGAGTGCCAACCTTCCTCCCAAAGGTGCTGCCAGACAAGAAGGCTCTGGCAGCTGAAAAGGTAGGTCATTGGGCCTGTTTACGACAGGACTGGCCCCTGCCCTCACCAAGACTGTGCAGGTGAACTCCTGTTCTAGGTCTGAAAGAGCCCTGAGCTCTACCCCTACCACGTCTAGATCTTCCCTAGACTGTGAATCATAAGAAGGGTACGTCCACCCCTTAGCAGGCCAATTCCTACTAAACTTCGGAGGCTGAACTTGCAAAAAATCTTTAACAGTCTGCATAGACTTAGCCTTGTCTTCCATTTTCTTTAAAACTGCCTCCACAGGTGAACCAAACAATACATCAGACTGTAAAGGAGCATCTAAAATCCTTGTTTTAACATGGTCAGATAAGTTCTGATCCCTCAGCCAGGCGTGTCTGCGAAGAACTGACCCAGTGGCAGCCACCCTAGACGAGGCCTGTACAGCATCAAATCCACATTGCAAAGAATGCTTACCCACCTGTTCAGAAACATGTACCAAATCTTGCAATTCTTTACACTCAATGCCTTCCGCCAGAGCATCTACCTTAGACTTCAATTGAGAAAGAAGATAGTTTTGATATTTCAACATGTGAAACTGGCAATTCAAAGCCCTCATAGCTAAGGTGGAAGAAGTATAGACTTTCTTTCCCCATCTATCCAAAGCTCTGGCCTCTTTATCTGGAGGAACCGGATTTTTACCACAGAGGCCTTGACACCCTTAGGTCCCTGACTAACTGTTTCTGGGTCCGCCCTAGGACTCTTATACAGATATTTATGAGCTTCAGGCACCCTGTAATACCTGTCCGGCTTAACAGGAGCAGGAGGCAAAGAATCAGGATTAAGTGAAGCCTCCGCAAACACATCTTCCACAACATCCAGAACAGGAGGAATAGCCAAAGGCCTATGCTGGGGTAAAAGCAAAAATTCCCTAAGCCTTTTCCTGGAATCAGAGAAGTCCTGACCTTCCCACTTAAAATGTTCCCTCATAGAATGAAGAGTCTCTGAAAAAGAAAAATCCTCTGGAGGAGAAGCAGAAGGAGTAGAATCATCCACATCAGAATCAGAATAAGGAGAATACTCCTGCAAGTCTTCAGTCAAGACTCTGAAACATCCGAAACCTGCTCAAAACTCCCCAACTCTGGTTCCACCCTAGGCCTCTTATCAAGAGGAGGCAAAGAGCCTCTAATCAAAGTAATTAAATCTTCTGCCATTTTGAGCATGTGCTTCTTGGGCACAGATCCTGAAGAACTAGGAGTGACACCAACAGAAGCTAAACCTGGCCTGCCTCTGGGAGAAGCCTTGGAAACAGAAGGAGAGGGCCTAACCACCCTAGGAAGGGAAGGGAGAACAGTAACCTGAGAAGCCCCCTCAGCCTGACCTGCCTCCTGAGAGGCCACATCCTGCAATATCAAAGTCTCCCCCTGGGACTCCAGAGAAGCCGCGGTGGAACCACCGGTCCCACCGACGCCTCCAAAGAACCGGCGTCCGGTACGGACGACTCTTCTTGCCTGGGTTTAGCTGCTTTGTCTTTGCGCTTCTTCGAAGAAGCGGGCGTCGGAGCATCCGATGGCATATTGTAATTGCACCGCTCAAGACCAACCTGGCACAATCTAACCTCCGCTAATAGTGCTTATTAAACCTAGCACAAAAGCGACACCCAACAACGTCGTGCTCAGGCCCCAAACAAGGAATACACAAAGTATGATAATCTCTATGCGGTATCTGCTTCCCACAAGAAATACAGTTATTCACTTTTTCTGACATTCGGTAAACCACTGAGGCAAGAAAAAACTAAAATATTCCCCAACGGGGTACTTAGCCAACTTTGACTCGGTCTGAAACTCCGACCAAAATTTCAGAACGCCGAACGGCACTTGCAACGCTGCTTCTGCATCGGACCATGCGGCAAAAAAGACTGAGGACATGACGTCGGTCATGCACATTTGTACCCTGACGTCCTGATGTCAGTCTTAAGCGCCATGACCGACGTCAGCCTAATGCTTTGATATTCGGGCCGACCGAGGACAGCGGACTACCCAAGTGTAAGGACTGCAGCAATGTGAGATGAAGAACATCTTCTTAATGTTAAGTTGTCAATCTCGCCTTCATTCTTGCTGAATGGGACCGCGTCCCTAGCACCTTATCCCGGGTAGCCTATCGGAACAGACTCTTGGAGAACAGTGGAACCAAAATTGGCACGGCTTCTGGAAACCATGTCCAATTTGTAATGTGAAATGAATGTAGGAGAAGCCCAGGTGGCTGCTGCACAAATGGAATCTATTGGCAGCCTATCCTGAAAAGCTACGGATGTAGCTAATGCCCTAGTTGAATGAGCTCTAGGTCTTGAGGGTAGTTTTTGATGTCTGATCTCATAGATGAAGGTAATTGTAGAGGTGAGCCATCTAGAGAGGGATACTTTAGTAACTGGAAGGCCCAATTTCCCTTCCGCATATGACAGAAACAATTGATTAGATTTCCTGAATTGTTTAGTCCTGTCTAAGTAATATCTAAGTTGGCGATGAACATCCAAAAATGTAGCTTTTGTTCCGACCTGTTTGAATAGTTAGGGAAAAAGACGGGGAGATCAATAATTTGGTTTAGGTTTATTTGAGAGGAAACTTTAGGCAAAAAGGATGGATTAGTACGGAGGGATAACCCTGTCTTTGTGAAACACTAAGTAAGGAGGACGACTGCACAGAGCATGGAGTTCAGATACCCTTCTCGCTGAAGTTATAGCTACCAGAAAAAGTGTCTTCCAAGAAAGCAACTTCAGAGAACATGAAGCCGCCGGCTTGAAGGGGGGAAGAATTAAAGATGCCAGAACCAAGTTCAAATCCCATTGAGGCGGGGGATCTTTGATTGGAGGTTTGAGAAGAAATACGCCCCTTAAAAAGGCTTTACAGAGTTTGTGAGCCATGATGCTAGACTCTGAAACACCAACATGAAAATTTGATATGGCAGCCAATTGAACTCTAATGGTTGATGCAGAAGATCCTAAATGAAAGAGTTCTGCTAGAAAGTCTAAAATAGACTGGATAGGTGCAGTAAAGGGATCTATGTTTTTTGATGTTGCCCAAAAAGAAAAGTGTTTCCATTTGCTACTGTAAATCTTCCGGGTAGAAGATTTATGAGAGGCTATCAAGATATCTCGGACCGAGCGAGATATTGAGGGAAGCCTGGCTAAGGTTGGAATCGGAGAAACCACGCTGTGAGGTTTAGAGAAGGCAGAGATTGGTGCAGCTGACCCGATTGGTGGGTTATCAGATCTGGTACTGGGTCCAGATGCCAAAGCTGCTCCAACAGGTAACGATGAAGAAAGGGAAACCATATCTGTCGAGGCCAGTAAGGGGCAATGAGGATCATTGTCACTCTCAAGGCGATGGCTTTCTGAATTAGTTGAGATATCAGTGGAAAGGGGGGGAAAGGCATATAGAAGTCCCCGGGGCCAATCGTGGACTAGAGCGTCTCTGGTGGGATGGCCTGGTAACGGGAAGAGAGTGAAGAAGTCGTGACACTTGCTGTTTTGGGGAGTAGCAAAAAGATCACAGCAAGGCTGGCCCCATCTTAGGAATACTTCTTCTAGAACTGATTTCTTTAGAGACCACTCGTGGGGCATGAGAATTGCTCTGCTCAATTTGTCTGCAATAACGTTGGATTTCCCGGGAATGTGCGTTGCTATCAGAAAACGCTGAGAAGTGATCGCCCATTGCCAAAGTCTGAGTGCCTCTTGACATAAAGGGTATGATCTGGTTCCGCCTTGGTTGTTGATGTACCACACGACGGACATGTTGTCCGTTTGAATTGCAATAGTCCCAGTGGGAAGAGAGTCGTGAAGGGCTTGCAATGCTAAAAGCACTGCTCTCATCTCTAAGACGTTTATGTGCAAGTGGCACTCGAAAGGTTGCCACGTGCCCTGGACTGTCCTGCCCTGATAATGCCCCCCCTGCCCGATCAGGAAGGCTTCTGTTGTCAACGTGGCGACTGGGGGGGGGGGGTGAAGGGTCTTCCTCAGAGAAGTTGAGGTGATGTGATCCACCAAGACAGTTGATTCTTGCATGATTGAGTTATCAATATGGTATGGGACATCGGGAGCTGTTGAAAGGACCATTGAGTAAACAGCATCCATTGGAGGATCCTCATGTGAAAGTGAGCTAAGGGGAGAAGGGGAATAGCTGCTGCCATGAGTCCTAGTACCTTCAAAACTAGTCTGGCTTTGACTATGTTGCATTGTAAGAGAAGGGAAACTTGGTTCCGAATGTCTGACACCCTCTGCTCTGTGAGTCTGGCTGAAAGATTGAGTGCGTCTAAGGTGGCGCCTATAAAGATAATAGATTGACAAGGCGACAAGGCAGATTTTTCGAAATTTATCGAAATGCCTAGAGCTTGGCAAGATTGGATGGTGAAGTCCCTGGATAGAAGAAGCTGATGTCTGGTGGTGGCGATAAGGAGCCAGTCGTCCAAATATGGAAACACCTGGAATCCTTGACATCTCAAGTGAGCCGCGACCACTGCCATGCATTTGGTGAACACACGGGGGGCTGTAGTGAGACCAAAGGGCAGGGACCTGAACTGGTAGTGACTGGCTCCCAGCCTGAAGCGGAGATATCTCCTGGAGCATCTGTTCATTTTGATGTGGTAGTACGCGTCCTGAAGATCTATCGAGCACATCCAATTGTCCTGACCCAAGAAGGGTAGAATGGACTGTAGCGTGACCATCCGGAATTTTGTTTTCCTGACATACTTGTTTAAGTAGCTGAGATCCAGTATGGGTCTCCAGTCCCCTGTTTTCTTTGGTACCAAAAAGAATTTCGAGTAGATTCCGGATCCTTGCTGGTCTGCCGGGACTGATTGGATAGCTCTTTTTGATAGCAGCTTTGAAATTTCTAATGCTGCTTGTTCCCTTAGACCGGGTTGAACATCTGGAAGGGATCTTTTGGGTTGGGTTGGGATGTGAATAAAGGGAATTTTGTAACCCTCGGATATGATCGACTGTACCCATTTGTCTTGAGTAAGGGAAAGCCAGGCTTTTGGGTACAGTGATAACCTTCCCCCGACTGCCTCCGAAGGTGGACAGCCAGGCAGCCCCTCAGGGATGCTGAAAGGGTTTGTCAGAGAACATTTCTCTGCTACCCTGGTTTTATGGACCTCCTCTGCCTCTAGGGCGTCTATTATTATTCCCCTCTGCCTCTAGAGGGGAATCGGCCTTGTGCGTCAGATGAGACTCCCTGGGATTGTTTGCGGAACCACATCTTTCCTCTCCTTTGACCTTTGGGATAGGGTCTAGAAGGGGTAGAAAAACGGACTCCTACAGCAGAGAGAGTCTTACCTTCTACCTCGCACCTGGTCAATGTATCCTTCACCTGTGGACCAAACAAGGATGATCCATCAAAGGGAGAATTGTTGAAGGACGCCTTGAAAGGGTCCGCAAAGTTGCATAGCCGCATCCAGGCATGACGTCGTAAGGCAACACCTGTGCCTGCGGCTCTACTCGCCCCATCTGCTGCATATGAGACCAGCCGCATGGAGGAGTTAACGATGGAATTCAGGGTTGCCAACTGGGAGTTCATTGTGTCTTTGAACCCCTCAGCTGTAGGATCCTTTATCAGTTCACCCATATCCTTGAGTAAATCTCTCTGGAGACGAGTGAAATGGCATAAGTAGTTCAGCAACCGCATTGAAAAGGTCGCTGATGAGAACATCCGCTTGCCGTACTGGTCCATGGTCCTAGATTCCTTATTAGGAGGATGGACAGGAACCGAAGGATCAGCTAACTCCTTCTTAGTGGCCGCAGCCACCACCATGGCATCAACAGGGACACCTTTGGATAAAAAATCTTTGTCTCTGGGGGCAGTAATAAATTTGGATGGTCTCCTCGGGGTGGGGTCCACTGAGTCAGGAGCCGTCCAAGCCTTCCTTGCCACCACTTCCATAAGGGGGTCAAAGGGAGGGGACACCCAGGAGGTAGAAGGGCAAGAGCCAAACGCCTCAAGATACACTGACTCATCCTCCAAAGGGTTAAGGGCTGGCCAGTTCCCCCTCTGTTTCAGAATCTCAAGGATGTCAGCAAAAGAGACATCTTCAGAGGGGGATCGAGGGGAACCTTCAGATTCCTCTAAGTCAGTGTCAGAGGTGATAGACTCAGGGGAGTCAATGTGCTTCCTCTTGCACTGCCTCTTCCTTGGGGGATCTCCTGCAGGGTCAGGAGAGGCCTTGGAAGAGGAGGAAATTCCCAATGGGGAAACTTGAGGAGTTGGCTCTCTGCGGTCTAAGACAAGGGGGTGAGTAGAAATCACCGCAGGCACTGTAGATGGAGGGGCTGAAGGAGCTGACTGTGGGGTAGAACCTGGTTCTAGCACGCTCCGCATGACCTCGAAGGCGCCCCTGTCAGGCAAGGCCCGAGGCCCCCGCTCAGAAGAGACAAGGACCTCCCCCGGCACTGACAGGGATGGCTCCGAAGCCGATGTCGGAGCCGAACTTACCAACGCCAAAGCCCCGAGAGGAAGAGCGAGGTCGGACAAGGGTCCGATGCCACTCGCCCCCTCGGAGCCAACGAGGGAAGCCCGGCGCCGAGATCCCTCCAAGGAGGAGATCGGAGCAGACGACAGAGCCGAAATGGAAGGTATCGGATCCGACGCACCAACAGTCATGGCTCCGACAAGCCCTGGCTCCGAACTCAAAGGAGTCGGAGGAGGAATGTATTGGAGAACAGAAATAGCCACTGACTGGTGAGTCGGGCTATGCAGCATTTGGGCCAGTGCCTCGGACTTGAGAAGTCTACTCACTACCCTTTGCAAATCATGGGCAGATAATCTGGAAGACCATGAGGAATGAGTTTTGTGACTTCGTTCTGAAAGAAGAGGGGATCCTGGCGCCAAATGCACGGAGCCGATAAGAGGGGGATCTGGACCTCTTCCTAGACTGTGGCTCCGATAAAAGTATCGGAGCCGACGGAGTTTTATCAGCCTCGGCTCTAGCCGGAGCTGAGGTAACAGTATGAGGCTTAGAAACATTGGCTCCAGCCGGAGCCGATGTCGAAGCCGACTTAGTCTTTCCAGCAGTCGACTCTGGAACTGGAGCCGACTGTTTGGAAGTTTTTGAAGGCTTCCCCGACACAGACTGAGTCGGGGGGCCTTCAGGCTTTAATAAGCCCCGCAAGATCAGTTTATTCTTGCGTTCCTGCAGGACTCTAGGGCTAAACCCATGACAAACAGCACAAGAGTCCTGCAGGTGCAAAGGCCCCAGGCAATACACAAGAAGTGTGACCGCCTGTCAGAGACCTTTTCTGACAGCACGAGTCACACTTCTTGAAGCCTGAGACCTTGTCTTTGACATAGCAAAAGGGGTGCCTGACACACACAAACACACTACAGACACACCCTTTACAGAAAAATTATTAAAATAAATTATTAAGGCTAAAGCCACAAACACACACACACAAGCCCTTACAAAAAAGAACTAGTTTAGTCACTAATGGACTAGGGGAAGGGTAGGGGCCGAAGGCCTACAAGATAAGGGAAGAAAGGAAAAAAGGACTCGACAAACAGGGGTCGATGTATCTAAATTTTTAATTAAACTAAAAAGTTATGGTATCACAATAAAAAAGGGGGTTTAAGAAGTACCTAATAAGGTAAAAGTCTAACTCACCTGCCTGAGCTGGTAGAAAAGCACCTCGTCAGCTATAGCGGCAAACGAGATCTGAGTAGTTACCGCCTAGCATTGTGGGATATAGGGGGGCCTCAAGCCGGTGGAATTAGCTCTCGAGCTTTAGTATTGGCCGAGTCGGAGCCGAGGATCGGCTCCGAACCCATCCAGCAAGAATGAAGGCGAGATTGACAACTTAACATCCTCTATTTTAGGTTAACTCAAGTCTGTGTGTGTGTGTGTGTGTGTGTCAGTTTGGGACACGTTCCTATTAGGAGGGTAAAACTTCTGTATTTGAAGATGTACACTGTTTTGTGTGTTACTACTAAGTGAATATTTTTACGGGGGTATTGGGGGTCTGTATTTTTTTTTTGTTGTTGTTGTTTGAGGGCTTTCAATAAAACAGAAAGTTTTGTAAGATGCGACATAGGCTCAAATGGGTATGACAAGAACAACTGTATAAAAGATCAACCTGCCAGTGTATGTATGTAACACTAAAGTTGGAACTAGACACTAAACAAAAAAAGCTGTTGTACATAAAAGATGGAAATAACTAATACAATGACACTTTCTGTAACATCTTTAAGTGTCAATGGTCTCACAGATACATACAAAATAGAAACAGTAGTGAGCTATATTAAAAAATGTAGAGTGCAAATAGCTATGCAATAGAAGACACACATGGAAAGAACTGAACATGGAATTTGATAAAGAAAGGTTTTTAGAATGGTTATTCAGTGGCATGTATCCTGGGGCAAAGGAAAAGAGTACTTACATTAATTGTAAGCGGAGCTCTAATAGTGATAGAAGATAAAAAAAACATAATAACGGTAGATTTGTAGTAAGGTCTACTGGGAAGGGAGGAGGATTACAATGGCATGTATTTACATTCTACCTAAAACTGCTATAATGAAACTTAAAAATTTGGGAGGAAATAATCAGCTGTCTGAAAGGAATATTACTTACAGGTAGGGACTGGAACTTAATTTGCAGCAGTGAAGATGTGCCTGGGGGGCTCAGAATGGAAAATATAACAAAAGGAAGGTAGGTTTTGAGGAAATTCATGAAAATATTTGGCATGGAAGATGTGAATTCAGTACTAGGAGTTTAGAGAGAACATACACATTATTCCCCAAAATACAAAAACCTGGGCTAAGCTAGAAAGAATTTACATTTCAAAGGAACATGTGCATTTAATTGAAAATCTTGATAAGTACCCAATAACTTTCAGATTATGCACCAATAATAACTAAAATAAAAACACAGGGTAATTAAATAAAAATTAGACAGACACTTTCCTCACCTATTTATTGAAAAGAGAGGAATGTAAGGAATGGCTAGTGGAAATTTATTGGAGAAGACAAATTGCTTCTAAAAACATAGCTGGGGAGTGGGATAAAATTTAAATGGAGTTTAGAAATAGGCTGGAAATAAAAGAAAGGTAGATATGGTTAAGAAGTCATAAGAATTATTTAGTGGAATTAACTAATATTAAAGTATTGCAGAATATGGTAAATCTCACAGAATAGAAGAGGAGCAACTACTGAACACTAAACAGAAAATAAGGGATTACCTCAATACTATCCATGAGTTTAGAAAGCTTGCTGATAAGCAACTGACAACTCTAGACCACAAAACCTTTTAGCATAACTATTCTGGCAACAGAAAGTAGAAAGGGCTGTTGCCAAGCTTAGGGAGCCTATATAACAAGACCGTAACAAGATCCTGTACATGTATTAGAAATATTTCAGAAATTCTATAAAAGTCTGTATAAAGCAGAGAAATGCAGAAATCAAGAAGAAATAGAAATGGAAATGTTTATGGAAGGATTAAATATGCTAAGATTAGTAGAAGATGAGGCTCAATTACTAAAATAAGCTAGGATGGAAAAACTGATAAAAATACTGTTAAACAAATCCTTCGAGACCTTTTAAGAGGAGAAGTACCAACATACTGGAAGCAAGCTATAGTGGCTATAATACGTAAAGAGGGTAAAGACCCATCAGATCCAGATTCATACAGGCCCATTTAAATAATAAGCAATGATTATAAAGTGATTGTGTCTATAATGGCTAAAAGAATGGCAAAAGTGATGTCAATATTGACAGACATGGATCAAATGTGGTTTTGTGGAGGGGAGGCAAACATTTAACAACTTTAACAGAACACTGATGATCCAGGGGAAGCAGAATGTAAGAAAATGCCACTGTTGTTGGCGGTACTGATGCAAAGAAAGCATTTGACAGAGTAAGCTGGGACATTATAAGCAGGGCAATGGAAACATTTGCATTCCCTGATAAAATTATAAGACTGATTAGCAAAATATACAAGGACTGGATGCGAAAATTAAAGAGGGTGGGCTCCTCTGTGATAATTTCTGCTTGTGCAGAGGAACCAGGTTGGGGGGGGGTCTTCCTTCCCCTTTATTATTTGCATTATATCTAGAACCTCTGGAAAAAAAGGGACTTGAAAATTCAAGTATATAATCGTATGGTAGCCAAGAAAAACTGGCTCTATTTTCAGATGATATTTTTATACCTGATAAAACCAGAAAAGGA